>NC_086448.1:528682502-528955002 GCF_028390025.1 Pseudophryne corroboree
CTGGTGGTCTGGCCGCCATCACTGTGGCACAGGTAGCGGACGAGGAGGAAAGAGTAGGCCTAGGTGACAGGGTAGGTTTCCCGAGTCATAGGTCGACAGAGGAGGATTGGAGGGCAGGTCTGACAGTTAGGGCAGACAGTTGCCAGATAGGTATGACGGAGGTGCAGTGCCTGGGGCACCATGTGGGAGGAGACAGGGGTAGGCCCAAACCAGAGGGGGTGGAGGCAACCAGAGGCTGCCCCCGACCCACATCACCCAGACAGGTACTGACCTTAGAACCTGTAAGGCCCTACGGACACGTTGTCATTGACTTTAGTCCTGTAGTGAACCCCTTTACAGAGATGGCTAGGAAGAGCATTCCCAAGTCAGTGGACTTTGCACCCGCTTGCGAGTTGGCATTCCAGTCATTTAAGGAGGCCCTGGTACCCGCTCCAGTGCTGATGGCGCACATTCTTGACCAGGACTGTGTTTTACGAACTACTGCGCCACTGCACGGACTGGGAGCAGTACTGAGCCAGGAGGAGCCATATGGGCAGGAGCACCCTGTGGCCTGTTTGAGCAGAATACTGCTATTGTGGTAGGTGGGGTATGCCACAATTGGGACACCTTGGGTGGCACTTGTGTGTAACTGGCCCCCCACCGTGGTGACTTACCACCCACCTGTTAGGTGGCTGCAACCTACCTTGGGGAAATTGGACAGACTTTTGTGGTGGAGCCTTGAACTTGGACTTCAGGTGGACTATTTGAACATTGTGCACCCACGAAGAGAGGCCCACTACACTATGGATGAACTGTCTAGGCCGAAGCCTACACCCCCTAGGTAGCGTCCCCTTCAACACAAGGGACTGCGGGACCAGGAGCCATATCGTTTGGACATGACTCGCTGGTTTTCCCGCTTGAACGGGGGGGGGGGGAGTGTGGCCGGAGAGACTAACCAGCCATACGTGTAATGGCGGCCGCAGCACTGTAGGGGTTAACCCCTAGTGCCCGGCGCCATTAGGAGGACAATGGGCGCTGGGCGCAGACTGTTTAAAAATATGTTTAATGATGTGTCTTAACATGTCATATGTAGTGCTCTGTGCACCATTGCAGGAATGCATGTTTAAGTGTATTTATATTTAAGATGTGGTCACCTGTATATTTAAAGGAAAAATGCACTTACTATAGATGTCTGAATAATCATCTCCTGTCAGTAGGAAGTGGCATGCTAATGGCCCTGTCCTAGCAGAGAGGTGTGACTGACAAAACCTTTTGATGTGTAAATTCCTTAGAGAGAGATCTTACTCACGGAGGATCTCCTTATCCCATATGTAAAGTAGTTCTGGGCTTGGAACCTGTTTCATGTAATGATTTAATTGATATACGAACCCTGAATGGCAGATGCAGGAAGGAAGACTGTTTGTTGTGTTGCAGCCTTTCCTGTTGTAATCCCAAACACTGGGTTTGCCTGGAGATGTGAATGACAAGAAACATTTGTATTTTGAAGCTATGTGCTAAATTTATCAATAGTGAATGTTAATCTGATACCAAACGTCTGCGTGACAGGAAGGAGGATATTGTTTTATTGCACTTATCTCCTTTTGAAATGTAATTTATTTACTTGTATTTTCTAAGATATCCTGATTGGATAGAAAGGGCTCAGGGAGGACATGACCCCCCTGTTGTACTGTGTGAAAAATTGACATAAAAAGGAGTGTATTATACCAACTACTTTCTGCTGTGAACATCTTGCTGTATGCTGTTTCCCCTAGCAATAGGGAAGAGTTCTCTTTAGAACTATTGCAAATAAATACCATTTGCCTCAAGAAGACAGCGTCATCTTGTGACCTACAGGGTTATGCCAAACATAACCCCATCCTCGGGCTGTCCAGGGAAGCACCTAACATCTCCAAGTTCCGCCTTCCGCCAGCTACCGGTAGTGGCCTATTCAGGTGACTAGTGGGGATTCGTCAATACCACACAGGTGTGGTAAGGCAGCGTGTCGGCACACACAGAGCAGAACCGTGGTTCCAAACGCCACGGCAGGTTAGGAGTTTGGTGGTGGCAGTATAAACCCGCCCACAGCGCAGTGGGTGGAGTCAGTAACAGGCGGTTTCTGACGGTGAGCGGGAATCCCCTATGTGGTCAGGTCCCGTGTGACCTAACCTTCCATTCTGTGCACAGGGGACGGGACGCGAAAGCGGTGAGTGCTTTCGTAGGGAACCGTCCTGTCACAACATCTAACACTGATATCACACACCATGTATTCACTGATCACTATGGACATCTAACACTGATATCAAACACCAGGTACTCATTGATAACTATGCTTATCTAACACTGATATCACATACCACATCTAAAGGTGCGTACACACGGTGTGATGTGCATAGCATCCAACATTTACTATGCAATGTTGTTGGGCTGCCTGAACAGTCTATTTTTTCTTTCGATGTTGATGCCATGGGACCGTGCATCGGCATCGCAAGTTATATAAACATATTTTACTGAGATATGGATTATATAGTCCATATCGCAAGGAAAAGTGCACAGAGTGTATTCACCTTAACACTGATATCACACACCAGATACTCACTGATCACTACGCTTATCTAACACTGATGTCACACACCAGATACTCACTGATCACTATGTATATCTATCACTGATATCACACTCCAGGTACTCACTGATCACTACGCTCATCTAAAACTGATGACACACGCGAGATACTCACTGATCACTACGCATACCTAACACTGATATCACACACCAGATACTCACTGATCACTATGCATAGGGGGCAGATATAACGTGCAGAGAGAGTTAGATTTGGGTGGGGTGTGTTCAAACTGAAATCTAAATTACAGTGTAAAAATAAAGCAGCCAGTATTTACCCTGCACAGAAACAATATAACCCACCCAAATCTAACTCTCTCTGCATATGTTATATCTGCCACACCAGCTGCGATCAGGTCTGAATTAGGCCCTATGTTAATTAGCAGAGTTTATTAGAATTGTTGTGATTGCCAGTGTTCTTGATGTTTGGAGTGTGCACCTGCCTCTTTCCTTTTTCTGGAGTTAAAACAATACATAAAAAAATGTCTGGTAATGAGGGCTAACACATAAGTAAGCAATAGTGGCGCAAACACAACTAGACAGAATCAGCACTGTACAACTTCAAAGTTATCAATAAAATAACCATAGACAGTGCTGTTCTCTGTTACCTGTGTTTTCAGCTTTAGCTACCTGCTACTCTCTCTTATCTGCTCTTGAGCTTAGTTTCTCTGTGGCTAGCTCCTGGAAAGTGGGTTTCCAGTTTTGAAAATTTAGCAAAAATTATTATAATCTAAAATATTAACAAACACTAAATGATTAGGCACTTTTGCTCAAACACAACTCTCCATAACGAAAAAGATATAACTACCGTTTAACACAGGCATGTAAATTATGTTACCCAGGGTTAAGATTACTCACACCTCCGCTCTCTTCTGAAAAGTTGAGCTGTGTCCTTCTCTTCCTCCATCATGTGACCTGCTTTCGACGAAGGTAGCCAAGACTCATTGGAGGAGATTCAAATGTTTGAAAAGTCAGTTAGGAGTCTATTTTTCCCTATCTAATAGACAGGAAAAAACAGACACCCAACCGACTTTTCAAACATTTGAATTCCACCCATTGGGTGGTATTCAAATGATATATCACGCCCAATCTCCTTTCTAAAAAAATCCCCGTTATTGCGCATATCGCGCCCATAGGAATCAGGTTTAGCTGTGTAAAGGGTTGGTTGCTTCGCTACCCCAGGGGTAGCAAGCTGAAATGATGATACCACGCCCCTGAGAGCAGAAACAGAACGGGTGTGGAAGGGGGTGAAAAGAATTGAATACTGCTTATTGAGACAAATTAAGTCCATTCAATCACTTGACTGATCTCTAATTGATACACTGGACATTTTATGGAGATTTCCCAGCACCTACTAGTAGTTTGCCCTCAAATGTGGGTAAGGTCGGATGACTCTACTACACATTAATTTACTGCACAAAGGGGGGAATCCAATTGGGTGCAAGGTTTAGCGAAATAAAAACCTTGCGTACCCCGCGCCCAATTTTAGATTACCGCAGGTATGCGTGCTTCCGATACGGCATCCCAGAGCAAATCCCGGTGATTTTTCCTTAAATTAACGATCTTAGTAAAAATCAGACCTGCTCTGGAGGTGTGAGAAAAAAATATGTGATTTCTGTAGAAATCACCCTGTCCATTTTTCCTTGTTCTAATTGAATACCAAAAACCCCACAGCTGTGGAAAATTTCCAACTCGCAATTGGATTACCCCCAAAGAATGGTCTGTTGGCCTTTTTTTGGTGCTTTTAGTGCATGGGTATAATTTCGGGAGAAATGACCCTCACTCATCACCACTCTCTAACGCTGTGTTTCTGGCTGTCGGGATCCCGGCATCCAGGTGCCCGACGCCGGAATCCCAACAGCCGATATATTGCCGGTGGTCGAAATGCTGACATTCCCCCATAATTCCCACTTGGTTGGTGGGTCCAAAGCGCGGCAAACCTGTGAGGGGGACTCGCTGCCTCACTGCCTGTATACCGGAACCGGCAGATGGGATGCCGCTGCTGGTATACTGACTGCCGCTGCTGGTATACTGACAGACGGCATCCCCATTCCCCGGTATATCATCCCCAATCCACTCCTCTTGCTCACCATCACTTCCTTACATCATATTGTACCTCTCTCTCAGAAATACCTATCTGAGGCTATTGCTTTATTCTATCACTGGCCAGGATACGGGGGTAGTCTGTTCTAAAGGTTCCCAAAGCAAAATAAAAATATTGCATTGCCAGAGGACCCGCGGAGCATTTTGCTCCCTAGCAGGACTTTGATAAAGAGTCATGCATTCGGGGAAGGGAAGCCTGTTTCTAATGAATCTTTTGCACCTAGTGCACCTGTGCTTGTGCAAGTACACGTACATGACCAACGGTGCTGCTCCGTTTCCTCTCTCCTCCGCGGCCGCTCCCAGACTGTCCTGCGTGATGATGTCGCGCCCACTCCAGCAGTCTGGGAAGGTGGAAGGGAAGAGCTCACCAGGAGCAGCACTGTGTGACAGATGGATGCATTACATATGGGTGTAGACGGGACAGCTCAGTGACTGCGGCCACTCCGTCAGGCTCCCTGGGCGGCCGCCCTGCTTGCCTACACCTAGATCTTCCCCTGCACCCACATTAGTTAAATGGATACTGGCATTAGCATCAGTAGTAAAACAGGCTTCCACAACTGCCTGTAAGTACAGCCACATTGTGCCTGCCTCAGCCCTATACCCCCCCGTGTTATACCTGTGGTTCTCCATGCCCATGTATATATTCAATGTAATGCCGAACCCCTGCAGTAGGGGTTCTTCCTCTGTCCTCACTTCTCTTTCCTCTCAGGCCTTCTCCCCAGCTGTGGCTGCAGCACCTGTACACAGCTCCCAGCAGCGTTGCAGGTGTGGTGTTGTGAAGCTGCTGGGATACGCGGACTGCTAGGTTTCCAGCAGAGGAAGAGTTTGCACCCCCCGCAACTCCCTTTGACTTAATCCCTTTCTGCTGTATTCTGTTTCACTTGGTATGTCTACAGTGCATCCGGAAAGTATTCACAGCGCTTCACTTTTTCCACATTTTGTTACGTTACAGCCTTATTCCATACTGGAATAAATAAATTTCCCCCCACAAAATTCTACACACAATACCCCATAATGACGTGAATAAAGTGTTTTTGAGATTTTTGTAAATTTATTAAAATTAAAAAAATAAGAAAACTCAGGTACCACCAGCTTCCACTTATAGTATGGGAGTGGGGCAGGCAGAGTTTGTGTGTTGGAAATGGGGGGGAGACAGTCTGCAGCCACATTGCGTAAGCTGCTTTACGAGTGTGTGGGTGGGGGGAGAGAGAGGGAGCAGTCCAGCAGTCACTGTGTGTGTGTGTGTGTGGGGGGGGGGGGGGGGGGGAGCAGTCCAGCAGTCACTGTGTGTGTGTGTGTGTGTGTGTGTGTGTGTGTGTGTGTGTGTGTGTGTGTGTGTACACTACACTCCCTGTTTATTGTGTGTGTATGTGTGTTATCTGCAGTCCAAGGGGGTAGAGGAGGAGGCAGTCTGCAGTCCTGTGGTTAGTTTGATTTTGCTGTCTGAATGTGTGTTGGGAGACAGTGCATAGTCTACTAACGAGGGGGAGCTGGAGCTATAACCTACAGATGGAAGGTATGTGCATGGCAGAGGAGTGTAGTATGACTGGCCGGCTGTCGGGATCCCGGCACTCAGAATAAACGACCCGGGATCCCGACCACCGGAATGCCGGCAGCGGGGTAGCGCAAAAGAGCCCCTTGCGGGCTCGCTGCTCTCACCACGCTGCAGACACGGTGGCACGCTACGTGTGCCACGCTATTTATTCTCCCTCCAGGGGTGTTGTGGAAACCTCGAGATAGAATAGTTGCCGGCATTACGGCGGTCGGGATCCCAGTGCCGGTATGCTGAGTGCCAGGATCCCGACAGCCGACCAGTTGAGTGCCTTCCTGGCAGAGGCAGCTCCCCCTATACAATGTGTGTGTGTGTGTGTGTGTGTGTGTGTGTGTGTGTGTGTGTGTGTGTGTGTGTGTGTCACTGTGCCCCTGGGACCTGTACCATATGTGTGTGTCATTGTGCCCCCTATGCAATCTATGCACTGGGTATAAGTGGCTTCTCTGTGGCATAATGTGTATAAGCGTCTGTACTGTGGTGTAACGTGTGTAAGCGTCTGTTCTGTGGTGTAACGTGTGTAAGCATCTGTACTGTGGTGTAACGTGTGTAAGCGTCTGTACTGTGGTGTAACGTGTGTAAGTGTCTGTACTGTGGTGTAACGTGTGTAAACGTCTGTACTGTGGTGTAGCGTGTGTAAGCATCTGTACTGTGGTGTAACATGTGTAAGCGTCTCTACTGTGGTGTAACGTGTATAAGTAGCTCTACTGTGGTGTAACTTGTATAAGCGTCTGTACTGTGGTGTAACGTGTATAAGCATCTGTACTGTGGTGTAACGTGTGTAAGCGTCTGTTCTGTGGTGTAACGTGTATAAGCGTCTCTACTGTGGTGTAACATGTATAAGCGTCTGTACTGGCGTGTAACATGTGTAAGCATCTGTACTGGCGTGTAACGTGTATAAGCGTCTGTACTGTGGTGTAATGTGTATAAGTGGTTCCTCTGTGGCATAACGTGTATAAGCAGCGATACTGTGGTGTAACGTGTATAAGCGTCTGTACTGTGGTGTAACGTGTATAAGCGTCTGTACTGTGGTGTAACGTGTATAAGCCTCTGTACTGTGGTGTAATGTGTATAAGTGTCTGTATTGAGGTGTAACGTGTATAAGCGTCTGTACTGTGGTGTAACGTGTATAAGTGTCTGTATTGGGGTGTAACGTGTATAAGCGTCTGTAGTGTGATGTAATGTGTATAAGTGGTTCCTCTGTGGCATAACGTGTATAAGCAGCGATACTGTGGTGTAACGTGTATAAGTGTCTGTATTGGGGTGTAACATGTATAAGCGTCTGTACTGTGGTGTAACGTGTATAAGCATCTGTACTGTGGTGTAACGTGTATAAGTGGGTCCTCTGTGGCATAACGTGTATAAGTAGTGATACTGTGGTGTAATGTGTATAAGCGTAGGTACTGTGGGGTAACGTGTATAAGCGGCGCTACTGTGGTGTAACGTGTGTAAGCAGCGACACTGTGCATAATGTGTATAAGAGGCTCTATTGTGGTGTGACGTGTATAAGCGTCTGTACTGTGGTGTAACGTGTATAAGCGTCTGTACTGTGGCATAATGTGTATAAGTAGCTTTACTGTGCGGTGTAATGTGAATTGATACTGTTCTGAGGCCACTCCCCTTCCCCATGAAGCCATGCCCCTATATATTCCACGAAGGGGCGCCAAAATATATATTTGCATACCAATAAAATTAGCCTCAGACCGGCCCTGGGTAGGACATTCCTGGGAAGGGTTGGAGCAGCCATCACAAAAGAAAGATTGTGGGCAGCAGGAGTAATACAGTACGGATGGTGTAATCATAATGGTTAGCATTACTGCCTCACAGCACTGAGGTCATAGGTTCGATTCCCACCATGTCCCTAACTGTGCAGAGTTTGTATATTCTCCCCGTACTTGCGTGGGCTTCCTCCGGGTACTCCAGTTTCCTCCCTCAATCCAAAAATATACTGCTAGGTTAATTGGCTCCCAATAAAATTAACACTAGCATGAATGTGTGTACATGTGATAGGGAATATAGATTGTAAACTCCACTGGGGCAGGGACTGATGTGAATGGCCAAATATTCTTTGTAAAGCGCTGCGGAATATGTGTGCGCTATATAAATAACTTGGTCTGGGAGAACTCCCTCATCTGTCTATGATGATACAGGTATCATAATAATGAGTGCTATGTAGCAGTCTGAGTGAAAAGATGTGGAGGGAGGAGGTGGGCGAGATGCAATTGTCTGGCTCATATTTTTTCCACATCTGATATAATGCATACATTATGATATAACATGCATGTATTGCAAACAGTCCTCTGTAAGCTGACATTGTTCTGTAGAGCAAACACAAGAAAAGCCCAGGCTCTTCTTCCTATGCACATATAAAATGGAGAAAGAATGGAATGCTTTAAAAATGAACTCATTCATCACAGACGCAATATAACACCAAGAAAATGGAAAGTAGTTATTAGAGAATGGAGTGATATTAGAAAATAGGAAAATGAAAATCACTCTTCTGCTTTACGAATATTTCCCCTTGGTAATTGTGTATATATTATTCATAAGGTGCCCACACACCTAAAGATTTATCTTCCAATCTGGCTAGTTGAAACAAAGATCTGGTAATGGATGGAAGCAAATGACATGGATGGAAGCAATGACAGTTGGCCATTTCAAATGGTCAACTGTAATTTGCTTCCATCCATTACCAGATTTTCGGACCAGATTTTCGTTCCAACCAGCCAGATTGGAAGCTAAATCTTTAGGTGTATGGGCACCTATATAGTCAGAGCAGATATCAGAGATATATTTGATTGTAGGAACTTATGTCATCTTCAGAAGGCATTGGTTCCCAGAGCCCAGATCCTTTCTATGGGAAGGAGGTCTGGCTTGGGTTGAGGGATCTGAGCGGATCCATCCAACCCTGCGGCAGTGAGCATGTGTCATGCATGTACACTGGGCAGACCCAGCAGTGGCAAGTTTCACTGCTAGTGAAGTAGGGGTGGTCTTCAGTATGCCGGCGGTCGGGCTCCCGGCGACCCACATACCGGCGCCGGGAGCCCGACAGCCGGCATACCGACACTTATTCTCCCTCGTGGGGGTCCACGACCCCCCTGGAGGGAGAATAAAATAGTCTGGCGCGCATAGCGCGCCACCGTGCCCGTAGCGTGGCGAGCGCAGCGAGCCCGCAAGGGGCTCATTTGCGCTCGCCACACTGTCGGTAAGCCGGCGGTCGGGCTCCCGGCGCCGGTATGCTGGTCGCCGGGAGCCCAACCGCCGGCATATCGTAGTGAACCCGTGAAGTAGCAGTGTTAGAGATCATGGACATGGCTGATTATTGGATAAGCTGTCTATGCACCGGAGCATTGCTGAATTCCTTCAGTAGTTAAGTATCCACTGCCACAACTCATGATGAATGCTTGATTATCAGGGACTAATCAGTCCCTGATAAAGAATAGGCCCCCCTCTCACATATCTGACAATAATATATTGGTGGCCACTGTATAGTAGGACTGATCGCTACTGTACAAGCTTTCTGATGTTCACTGTCATATTAATTAGCTATAAATATGCCCATGAAGAGATTGGCCCCAGTGGCATACACTTATGAAAAAGGAAATACATCAGTGGTAGCATAGCCTTTCATGCCTGATACGTATTTCACAGAGGTTCTTTGAGAAAGTGGTGAAATGTATGCCAGGCTCCAGGGCATATGCTACAGAGACACTGTAGAATGGTGAAATGTATGCCAGGCACCAGGGCATATGCTACAGAGACACTGTAGAATGGTGAAATGTATGCCAGGCTCCAGGGCATATGCTACAGAGACACTGTAGAATGGTGAAATGTATGCCAGGCTCCAGGGCATATGCTACAGAGACACTGTAGAATGGTGAAATGTATGCCAGGCTCCAGGGCATATGCTACAGAGACACTGTAGAATGGTGAAATGTATGCCAGGCTCCAGGGCATATGCTACAGAGACACTGTAGAGTGAAGGTAGTTTTTAAAAAATAACATCTTGCATCTATTACCCCTTTCACTTCGAACAAATAACCTGGTATTGACCCGGCATATTGCCGGGTCGACACGGGTAACTGTGCGGTGTGAAAGGGCCATGTCCGAATTCCCGGGTCGCCTGACCCGGTAATTCAACCCGAGTAATAAGAAGGGTTATTCCCGGGTTGAATACCAGATCAGGCACGGTGTGAATGGGTTGCCGGGTCGTTGCGACCCGGTACCCATTCACAGCATAGGGAGAGGCGGCGCGGAAATGAGCTCATCTCCCAGCGCCACCTCCACCCCCGCTGTCGGCTCTGCCCCCGCCGCTATGGCAACCGACCCGGTTATTTGCCGAGTCAGGAAGCCAGAAGATAGTCTCCAATGCCGGATCCCACCCGGGAAAGACCCGTTTCCAATTCCAAGGTGGGTTCCGGCACTAGAGATGCGAAAGGGGTATCTTGGTACAATATGAATGATAGTTATCCTTAGAATTACTGTTTTTCATAATTACGATAAATGGTGTCAGACCATGATGCTAAATAAATACATATGAGTTTGCAGTCTGAAAACTCATTTTCCGAAAGACCTTTACTCTCTTTATTGTTTTTAGTTGTACATTAACCAACTGAGGTTGATAGTGTAAACAGGGAACATGTAAGACTGACTATGTGGATAGTAAAAAAATTATGTGTGTTCATTTCTCACCCTAGATGACCACTGACATAGCCTTAAAGTATACAATCAGAGCAAAGGTTTTGTGAAAACCACATAACGCCCCTATTCAGCTTGCATCACATCAGCGATGCGATCACATTGGGATGATTTTCGGCCCAGTGCGGAGATGCAGGTCCCGTTCTGTGTGTGTGCGGGCTGGCCAATGCAGTTGCATCACATTGATACAAACGCCTCTGCCTGATTGACAGGCAGAGGCGTCCACAGGGCGGTCGGGGGCTGTAACCTGGCGTTGCAGGGGCGTGACAATAAAAACGGGAGTGTTCGCAGCCAATGCGAACGGAAAATGGCGGAGACAGGGGGCTTCCCTTAATTTGCGATCGAATTGCGTTCGCAATGCTGGCCACCATTAGCATGATGGGCGGCCATGTCCTGTGCTGGGCGGCCCCCACCATGCGAGTGGTAGCAGTTGCAGTTTTGCTATTTTAGCAAAACTGCAGATGAAGCTGAATAAGGCCCAATGTTCTCTGTGGTTTATGTTATACATTAATTTCTTATTTCAGTGTTCAAAGGGCCTTATTCAGGTTGGAACGCTTATGCGATCCATCCCACAGTTTACCAATTTTCAGGAAACTGCACATGTGCAGAATGGGTCCTGTGATCGCATCTCCGATATGCGATCACTCTGCCCGTTTGACAGAGGCGTTCGCAGTGAGGGATGGACGCGGAGGCGGTCGGCATTGGTAAAAACGTGGGCATGTCGCAGTTTTTAGCAATCGTGAATGCAGGAAGAAGGTAGTATGCACCTCCTCCTGCATTTGTATTGCTAAGGATCGTAATGCAAAACTGCTAAGAGCAGCTTTGCAATTACGATCCAACCTGAATAAGGCCCAAAATGTTAGTATGTATTTTGTGTACATTATGTTATCATTCACAAGTCATGTAAATTATTTTGTATATTTGCAGCATGAAGAAGCAGCGTAGGCCAACCTGATATTATGTGCACAATAGGGGGGATTCAATTGTTTTCACCACCTGCAATAGTAATGGGCACCTGATGGCAGCTATTCAAATGTTTCTGCTGATGGGTGCGATAGTATGGTTTCTGCTTGCAGTCTCCTGAAGTTGCGAGATTAATTGGTGAAAAGTCTAGGTATTGGGAACCCAAACTGCTACTTGGGGGCGCTAACCATGACTTTAGATGGGTTTCACCGTTTTATACCACTAAACCCGGTCTATAGGGGCAAAGTATGCATTAAAAAATTTTTATTGAATATCGCCCCATTAGTTTGCATGGGGGATTGAGCATTGTGCACACAAAAACATTTGTATCTAAACCCCAGACCCCTTGCAAGTGCTAGAATATGTAAACTCTTAAAAACCAGCAATTCACATTTGGTCATTTCTGTGCTAGGTTTACCATAGGAGAAAGTGATTTCTTAAACAGTCATTTTGCTTCAGTTGACAAATTGATTTAAGCATACTTTGTGTTTACCCATTCAGTGTAACATCCACATTTATGCACACCATGCTCAGAACAGGAAGTAGTTAGCTTCCCGACAAACGGGATCCCGGCAGTCGATATACTGACGCCATACGGGATGCCGCCGTCAAAATACCGACAGCCTGCATCCCAAACGTCCTGACAGCGGGACACGCTGCTGTCCTGCTGCGGGGGGTTGAGGGAGGAGGTTAGGTTTAGGCAGCAGAAGGGGGGTTATGCTTAGGGTCCATGCATGGGAATGTTAGGAGGGAGAATTAGGCCCATAGAAGGGGAGGTTACGGTTAGGCACCTAGTGGGGAGGGTTAGGTTTAGGCAGCGGGGAAGGGAGGGTTAGGGTTAGGCACCTAGCGGGGAGGGTTAGGCACCACGCATAGTATGAGGTGGACCGGTTTATCTAGAGATATGTAAAATTGTCAAAACTGTTTTGGCAAATTATTTTGCTAATTCCATATTTGGCTGCAATCATTTTGCATGTTTCTTCAGTATTATGTGGTCCTAAGTATTCAGTCCTAAATCCTGTCCCAACCACATAGCAGAAATAATTAGCTATGGTTAACCCAGCTTAATTCCCTTAGGAGAGCGAAATGACTGCATGGGAATGGAGAGAGTTAAACATCCTGTGAGGGGTGGACCTAGCTGTGAGGAAAGTACAGCCCATGGAAAAAGGGGAGGGTTAATATATATAGGGAATGCTAGGCCAGCTCGGTCTCTCTTGCTGCTGAATTGCCTTCCCGCCCTCCCACCCTGTTTGGTAGAGGTTCTGGCACGGAGTGCCTTGGCTTTGAATTGTTAGTCTGGTGTTATCGTTGGCTATTTGTTGGCGGAAAAGAACGGCAGGTTGTAGTTTGTCTTGTTAGCTGTAGTGATTTACAGTTTGGTGTGGTTTAGGTGCACTCACCTCCATTGACTTTTAAGGCCGCTCGACCACCCGTCCGGGGGCAGCGGCATCACCCATCAGGGTGGGTAGTCACCGTGGGGGTTGAGTTGGGCATCTATTACCGATTTTATAGTTTGTATTTAAATTAGGATAGTTTTGAATTTTAACGTTTTTAAGGTTAGCGTCAGTTCAATAGAGCCGTTCTTTTTTCTGCCACCATATGCCGGCTGAATCGGCATGTTAAATACATTTTTCAATTTACAGGTTTACTAATGGTTAGGGTACAATAAATAGCTAACAATTTTCTGCCAAATTCAAGTCTCCGTGTCATTATTTCTTGGTATTAAAGGTAATGAAGGCTTTACTTTTGAATAAGGGGTCCACAAATTATCACTAGGAGGTTTATGATCTAGGGGGTAATTCAGACCTGATCGTAGCAGCAAATTTGTTAGCAGTTGGTCAAAACCATGTGCACTGCAGGGGGGGAAGATATAAAATGTGCAGAGAGTTATGGCCCCCATACACTTGTGCGATGCCCGGCGACGCGACAGCGTGGGGCATCGCACCGGCAGTTCAGGTTTTTAAAAACACATGCAATCACACTGCGATGCAATAAATATTAAGTGCAGCACATACTATCTTGAGACGCAACATTCGACCATTTTCAGGGAGTGGTTGGAAAAACACAGACATGTCCAAGCGTATGCAGGGAGTGTTCCTGGCATCAATTCCGGTCTCGGAAAGGCTGATGTGATCGCAGCGGCTGAGTAAGTCCTGGGCTGCGCAGAGACTGCACAAGATCTGTTTGTACTGCTCTGTTTCACATGCGTTCGCACACTCGCATAGCTAAAATACACTCCCCCTGTAGGCGATGACTATCTGATCGCAGCAGTGCAAAAATCGCTTGTTAGCGATCAGGTCTGAATTAGGCCCCTGGTTTTGCCCAACTGCTAACAAATTTGCTGCTACGATCAGGTCTGAATTACCCCCCAAGTCTCCAAAATTCGAATTTATAAATACATTGCTGCAAGGGATTCTGCATGATGGCAAAGCAAGAGATGTACGCACAGATTGTATTATAGGACCTTCACACATTTAAGAAACTGTTTGTTCCACTATTAAAACCTGATTCCCACACACTGTTGCCTCAATTATTCTCCTTACTCACAGATTCTGCTGACTCATTATCCTGAACTATTAAACGTATCATGCAGACACCACGGGGTAAATTCACTAAGCTCCATGTTTGCCCGAGTTGGCAAACACGTGTGTATTTTCAAACTCAGAAATTTACTAAACACCAAACATAGGAGTGTTTGGTCAAATAAAAGTACAAAACATGGGTGAACCTGAATAGTCAACCAAATACAGCATTGGTCAAACTCTGGTGGATTTTCCATAGATATCAACTGAACACTAAAATATACTAAGATTCATATTCATATTTTCAAACATGGGTGTGAATTATACAAACTTGGGTGTAAATGGAGGAAACTTGGATCAAAATAGAAGTATCAAATAGACCACCTTTTGGGCAGCGAGTGTGGAGAAGTATGCATGGATCAGTGAAATCTGTGCAGGCTTCTCTGTGTGAAACTGTAAAAAAAAGTGTGTAAAAACTGACAAAAACTGCTTGGGTCTCCCCTCCTAAGCATAACCTGCCCTGGGCTCTTTGAGCCAGTCCTGGTTCTAAAAATACAGGGGGGAAAATTGACTGAGGTTCCCCTGTATTTAAAAAACTAGCACAGGCTCTTGGACTGGTCCTGGTTCCAAAAATACGGGAAGGGGGGGGGGGGGACATAGGGGTGCCCCATATTTTTAAAACCACCACAGGGCTCCACTGGATAAGGAGAATGCCACAGCCGAGGGACACATGTATACTGGTTCCTGTGACCGTAGCATTACCCTCCATTTAGTCAGCCCTGGCCGGGGGTTCACTAGGGAAGTGGGGAGCCCCCCCCCCCCCCCCCCAATAAAGGGGTCCCCTTCCTCCAGGGTACCCAAGGGCCAGGACTGAAGCCAGGGGCTATCCCAGGCACTGCCAGACTGTGGATGCCGAGTTGATAGTCCGTAAATTCAATGTAAAAGACATTTTATGTTTATGTTTTACTGGTGGAACTATAGGTAACTTTCCCCGTATGCTGGTAGTTGGAGAACTACCAGCATGCAGGGCATTAAAGGGCCTGCTAGTACCTGTACTCCCAGCAGTAAAACAAATATTACAATAAAGACAGTACGCGGATACCATAGATAGTTTAGCTTTAATAAAACACCCTTGCGCACACACACTTGCATACAAACACACTCACACATACTTACAATCCCCCGTAGCCTTTCGGTCCCCTTCTCCTGTGCAAATTCATTGTATTACGTGACCTGTTAAAAAAAATACATACTCAACTATTTCATGTGTAGATTGGGCCTCTTCAGTCCATGTAGGCATCCAGGAGTTTAAAAAAAAAAAAAAACAATTCCAAACGGCTGTAAGGTAATCTATGTGTACGCACATAGATTCCTTTCCCTGAATGCCTCCACGTGACATCGGACTTGGCAGCCAATCAGGGAGTGCTACGTAGTAGCGCTCTCCTGATTGGCTTAGCGCTGCTGGCCTTTCAGTCATGCAGAATCCATACGCTTTTATGGGGAAAAATATAAGTACAGTATATGGTGGGAACTAGCGGTTTGCAGTAAACCACAAGGTTAATTGAGGTCGATCATGTAGTTGCTCTTTTAAATATCAAACATAAACAAGTTCAGAAACACTGGGTTTTACAACCCAATGCTTCTAAGTAAATCCCTACATGTCAAATTCATATAAGTAGAATCCCTGACAAACTATCTAATTAGACCGTGCTGGCCCAACATATCAATATAAAGTCAGATGATCCAGTGTTTCTATTATGTAGATGCTGCATAACTTCATCCATATAATCATGCCCTTCTTGTGTCTTGATTTAATGAGTCACTGAAGGGAACATAGCTTTTGTAATAAAGGACAGACTAACCGTTGCGCTGTTTCTGTCACAATAATTGTAAAGGGGAAGCAAATCCAAAGTAAATATGAAATACTCTTGTTACTCACTAAGTCACATAAATGAGCTGATTGCCCATAAAAAATGTTCACTAGTGTTTAGTAAGATTGAAAAATATTTTATTTTTATTTCACCACTTTGATATAAAATTAAAAACACAGGGCCTGATTCAGCGATGTACGTAAATGCGACGTTTGTTCTTATCATTTTTTTTTTCTTTTTGATATTTGCTTGATTTTTTCCACGTCACCAGATCATTTAACACACCACCTATAAAGTACAGTAACTGTGTCCAATGTTAGATTCACTACCTGAATCACTTCTGGAAGTAATCAGTATATCAAGGGGCACCTTTTCTAGCTCTGTTAATTAATTTATAGCTTTTTTAATTTAGTAAAAAAATATATATATATATATTATTTGTCTTAAAATAGTTAAATCACAGGGAGTTTATACAGAGAAAAAAAGATGTTTTTCTTAAAATGGTTATATCAGTTTCTTGTTTTAAAGGGGAAGTTAAACACATGATGCTGTTACTATGACAACAAAACAAGAGATTAGCAAAATGTCTAAATAGATATGTAAATGAGATTCATAGCTCTTACTAATATACTCAGTGGCCACTTTTATTAGGTAAATGTGCTTATTCATGCAAATATCTAATCACCCAATCATGGGCCGGCAAATTATTGCATAAAAGCAGTCAGAAATAGTCAAGAGGTTCAGTTGTTGTTCAAACTAAACATTAGAATAGTGAAGACATGTGATATAAGTGACTGTGTTAAATGATTGTTAGTGCCAGAAGGTGTGGTTTGAGTATCCCAGAAATTGCTGATCTCCCAAGATTTCATGAACAATTGTGTAAAAAAACACTATTTTTCTGTGCTACTCAGTTGTGATTGGTTTATTCCACTTGACTCTCCCTGCTTAATTCATTGGTGTGACCGATATATTAAATAAGGTCTTGCTGGTTTATTTATATTAATTAATATTTCCATTTTGACTGCAGCAAGAAAGGTTATTTTTTTTTATTTTAAATAGGAAAACAATAGTTGTTTGTATTTATTTTACTTTAATGTGTACATTTATTTTATTTTGTATTTGTGTCTGTATTTAATTATTTTTCACATTGGTAATGTGACATTTGTAATTAATAGAATAATGTGAATTTCGCATTTACTACTTACTGTGCACTGTCAAAGCATATCTCATAAACCCATGCTTTCTGTACATAGCCCCATGCTTTCTACACATAACCCCATGCTTTCTGTACATAACCCCATGCTTTCTGTACATAACCCCATGCTTTCTGTACATAACCCCATGCTTTCTGTACATAACCTCATGCTTTCTACACATAACCCCATGCTTTCTGTACATAACCCAATGCTTACTGTACATAACCCCATGCTTTCTGTACATAACCCCATGCTTTCGGTACATAACCCCATGCTTTCGGTACATAACCCCATGCTTTCTGTACATAACCCCATGCTTTCTGTATGACAATGCTAAATTCCTTTGTCGTATAAACAACCCTTTATGAAGTCTAAGAACACTGTACGCTGTTTGCTTAAGAAGTACCGTAATGGTACGCTAGTTGCGTAACGATCGCTCAGCCGTAGGCGAGACGCTCAAGCGTCACGTTCGCTCACGGCCCAGTGATCACAGGACACGTTATTGGCTATGACTAGAGTAATGATTCGCTATGGCGTAGCTTACGCTCGAGACCACGAGGAGGTCACCAGCGGCGCAGACGCTCACAATGCTATACCTTTATGTCTAAACCTTATACCAATGAAATACACAGAATACCTTAATGTGAATACAGGGTGTAAGTGCAACCTTGTGTAACCTGACTAACTACAAAGCTGCTTGAGCGTCACCGACGCTCAAGTGAACACTTAACACTATAGGAAATACACAGATACTGGTTTAGGGTCCAAAGCCTATTAACTGTATTATATCTAGTATACTTGTAAAAAGGGGATAACAGTACAAATGATACACTACAATATAACAAAGACTTCCTAACCACAGAACTAAACAATAAATACAAAAAGACAATACTACACTGACCTAAATGCAATACAATACAATACTAGTCTAGTCTAGGGGAGATATGAGAGAAAAGAAACGGGAGAGAGAGAGAGAGAGAGAGACGGAGAGAGATGAGAGAATTTGGCTCACAGAAAGACAATGATTACGGAGAGAAAACTTACGCACAAAGGGTATGATCGCATGCGCCTCGATATCCAGCTCCCGGCTATCAGCAGATAACCGTTGATGAGAGAGTGAAGTTGGATATGGTCGGCCTGCCTATTTATGCCCCACACACAATGCAATCTCATAGTCCCTACAATCCCATTGTCCATTGGATGAAGGAATTCGACCCTGTATCACAACAAAAGGTCATAGGTTGATTCATACAGGTGGGCTGTGACGATTTCAAACAGCTCAGGTGGGTGGGGAACTAGGTTTCCCGCCGCATACCTGAGTATGAGTAAATAGTAGAAATGGACATAAACTTCTTATGTCCATAACTATTCGCACGAGCGATTAATACGCTCCAAACCAACACCGGAATATTGCTAATTAAATACTCTTCCGATGGGTACCAAACACTGCTGTATGATTCCTGTTAGACCCTTCGTACAATACAAAGAGGGATTACTTTAAACAGGGACCTTCTATATTAACCAAACTTTCAGAAACTATCAAAGGGATCATGATCTATAAACTACAGTAATTGTGAAAATATGTAACGAATGAGTCGCACGCTACGACTACATAAACTCTACCGTAAATACGCATACCGCGCCTGCGAGTGCACGCTATTCCGGGTATGCGCCTTCACGGGAGAGCGTACGCATGCGCAGCGCGGACCAGTGTGCGGTGCAAATATGGCAACGTGCATAGAGACATTTTTCTGACTTTGACAGTCCACCCTTTGGCAGTCAATAATAACTGCCACCTTCTAAAATATTTAAGGAGAAAAATGTAAGTCAGGGGTTAATTGATTTCCATGGTGGGGTAAGGAAGAAGAGAGGAGTAGGTGTGAAAAGGGTATGACCTAGTGAGAAAGTAGAAGCATGTGTGTATGAGTCCATGTTTGGAGGGTCATGTATCATCGTGCCGTACGTGTTGTAAATCAAGCTTCGAGGTATTGCGAAGTATACATTTGAATTCCTTCTTATCCTGTGGTACAGGTCTGTGGATGGGCTGTCAAACTTTACCGAGCTCTTTTTGGATTTTGAACAAAATGGGGAGCACATTTTAGTTGATGATACATGAATGGGGGAGGTATGTGGTTGCTGATATCTGTGCCTGTATTCCCTATCGTCTATGTGTGTCATTACCTGAGGGTTGTAGAGATGAAGATAAAGAACACTTATGGAAAATGCAATGATATTCTATGTCAGGGAAATGTACATCTGTCGTTGAAGTTGTGTTCGGTATCTGTTGAGAGTCGTCTTCTTTGCGCTGTATTGCTCCTTGGGCATGAGCAAATAGCTTTGTCAGAGCCATCGGATTTACAAAAAAAATGTTGGGCTAGCGTGAGTTTAAAAGTACTAGGGAAACTGGGGATCCATGGCAAAGTTCATCAAATGTCCATTTCTCAAGTGGTCAAAACTTCATCTTTGGTGCTTGTCTGTTGTCTGTATAGCGTCTCGTCAACTTCCTCGTCCAAGGGGGTCTTTGTATCTTGGAAGAAAGCAGAAAAACAGGTGAAAGAAACGGACCGTATAATCGCATTTTCATCACATTCTGGTTTCTATCATTGGGTCATAAATCAAATCCAGGTTAATTACAGTTTCCTCACTCCTCAGGCTCATCACTTTTGTACTTTGTTTGCACCTCATTAAAGCCTGCCCGCATCTAAATATCAATCCAATCGATATAACGACACCCAAGATACATAGTAGAAACTTTCCAACATCCATTATGACTCCTTGAGCCCAGTCTCCCAAACCGGAGAACCAATTTCGCGGGTTCAACCATGACACCCAACCAGTCAGCTCATTATCTACAGCAGCAAGGGTGAGATTGTGTTTTCGACGAAATTCCCACTTCAATTGGAGAATATCGTCCATCTTTTGGTCTATGACCTCTACCGGATCCTCGGTGCTATTTGTGATATACGTGCAACACTTTATGCCGTACTGTGTTGCCAATGTAACACAATATCCGCCTGTTACTGCTGTAAGATAATTAAGAACCATCCTATGCTGAACTAGTTCTGTTTTGTAAGCTTGAAGTTCTCTTCCAGTGTATCTAAACGTGTCATCATACATTTCAGTGATATTATCTAACAAATTGGCGAGTGCGGAAATGTATCTATAATTCATCACTCCTCGAGCGGTACGAGTGAAATCTAACGCTACCAGAACCTGAATCCCGGTGGATTCATGGATAAGATCAGAGGCCGGGTGCTCTAACCTTTCTGACAGTTGTCTTTTAACTCGGTGCTCGTAATGAGTGTGAGTATAAGGAGCTTGGGCACCACGGTGTATGTCCTTCATTTTGTCATGTGTAACAGTCATCACTTCAGGAAATACTTTTCCAATATAACACAATCCTTCAGAGTTTGGGGCAAGCCACTTGTACGCCTTTCTCCCGCATATGAAATATGCGTCATCGGGGAGAACATATGGGACGGAGAAGGACATGACCATGTTACAAACCTTCCAGGTGAAATCTCCTGACCCTAATTCTTCCATCTGCTTAAGGCACGTATCAGTTTGTACGATATGTGCACAGTATCCTGGTGATACTTCTCCAACTCTCGTAATCCTATTTCCTAAGGTATACCTATACCGGAAAGATTTTCCTCTACTGGCTATGTGGCGTACAAGCTCTGTATCTGTAGGCATTCTATCTGCTCTATGCGAAAAGGTCATGGTTTGGTTGCTCCATGACACTTCCCAATTTCCCGGCTTTCGGGGATTGGAGATGTTAAAACATAATAGGGACCTATCCACATGGTATTGGTGGAGCTTCAAACTAGGAGGGCTGGAGATGTTAAACCTCCGGTCCACCGGTCTCCCACCACTTAGCTCAAGTACCTCCCCTAACGTTAAAGGAAATGGTACTAGCCCTGATTTACTATGACCCTGAGGTACTTGAGAGCATACCCAACAATCTGTTTGGTTTAACACATTACCCACTAAAGAGTGATAGTCACTCAATGGATGCCGGTCCATATGGATATTAAAACTGGATTGGCATTTCTTTATGCATCCATCTTCAACCAGATTATCACAGAGCCTACAGATACAATTTTCTTCAGCTAACAATCCATCACAATTTCTTCTATCGGATCGTTTTCTGATA
The DNA here is from genome assembly GCF_028390025.1 of Pseudophryne corroboree. NCBI lineage: Eukaryota > Metazoa > Chordata > Amphibia > Anura > Myobatrachidae > Pseudophryne > Pseudophryne corroboree. The sequence continues at coordinate 528,704,159 of NC_086448.1, forward strand.
CTCGCCTTTGCTTGTTGGTTTGGTTGATCTTGGAAAACTACGCCTCCATCATCATAATCGGAACCCATTCCAGAACCTCTCTCGACCTCTATGGTACTCTCGCCGGAACAGACTGCTCTGGTCAACATCACGGTTAACATCAAAATCCGGATCACAGTCTCTTGGGGCAAGTCCATCTTTGAGGAGGAAATAGAGAAGAATGAGAAGGGGGAAAAAAGAAATTTCAAGGAAGAGGGGATGGGAAGTGGAGAAAAACAATAAAAGGGAGAGGGGAGTCGACAACTGCTTTCGGTCTTCAAGGCTCAGGTGCCGCCTCAGTCCTCCTGGAACAGACACTCCAGTGATACAACCTCTACCGTCTGTTCCTTATCACGGGACTTCTCTGGATCAGCAATCTTTTTGCAGTGGGATGAATGGACCCAAGTCTCTCTCTCAGCCACCTTCAATGCTGTGGTGCTAGTCAATAAGACCTGGTATGGTCCTTCCCATCTATCAATAAGACAACCTGAGCGTAGAAAATTTCGTATCATTACATAATCCCCAGGTTCAATGTCATGACAATTACTATCTGGTAAATCAGGAATCACCAACTTCAGATTATCATTTTGATTCCTCAACTGCTTACTCATGTTAATCAAGTACTTTACAGTTACTTCATTGTTACATTTCAAATCATCCTGAGGGTTAATCATGACATGCGGTTGTCGACCAAACAAGATTTCAAAAGGAGACAGATTAAGAGGGGACCTGGGAGTGGTTCTGATGCTATACAAAACAATGGGTAAAGCTTCTGGCCACGTCAATCCTGTCTCTGCCATTACTTTACTCAATTTATTTTTAATAGTGCTGTTCACTCTTTCGACCTTCGCACTCGCCTGTGGACGGTACGGAGTGTGCAGCTTGCTATCAATACCCATTAACTTACACATTCCTTGAAAGACATCACCTGTAAAATGGGTACCCCTATCACTTTCAATGATTCTAGGGATACCATATCTACATACAAGTTCCTGCACAATTTTCTTAGCTGTAAACATAGCGGTATTTGTAGCTGCTGGAAAAGCTTCGACCCAATTCGAGAAAACATCTATACAGACAAGTACATATTTCAAATTTCGACATGGGGGTAATTGAATGAAGTCGATTTGTATTACCTGGAAAGGGCCGCCGGCAGGTGGGATATGGGATGGTTCTGTAGGTATTGCCTTTCCAATATTCTTTCTCAGACAGGTAAGGCATGACATTGCTCTTTTACTCGCATGAGAGGAGAATCCTGGGGCGCACCAGTATGCTCTTACCAATTTGCACATCCCCTCCTTGCCTAGATGAGTCAGCCCGTGAGCTGCTTCAGCCAGACATGGAAGGTATGCCCTGGGGGCCACTGGTTTACCATGTCCATCCGTCCAGAGCCCTGAGGACTCCTGGCCATATCCCTTTGCCTTCCAGACTGCTCTTTCCTGTGTGGAACACAAATTCTGCATCTCACACAACTTTTGTGTGTTGATGGTATTAAATACCATCAGTTGTGTGGTGTCTGTCTGTATGGGGGTAGCAGCTGCAAGCTTTGCGGCTTCGTCTGCTCGGCTGTTACCAAGGGATACTGGGTCTTGGCTATATGTATGTGCTTTACATTTGATAACAGCCACTCTGTCGGGTTCCTGTATCGCTGTTAGAAGCCTTTTTATATATGCTGCATGCGCTATCGGTGTACCAGCTGCCGTCATGAAATTTCTGAGGCGCCATAGGGCTCCGAAATCATGTACTACCCCGAAGGCGTATCTAGAGTCGGTGTAGATATTGGCTGACTTACCCTTAGCCAATTCACATGCTCTGGTTAGGGCGACCAGTTCAGCAACCTGGGCTGAGTGAGGTGGGCCTAGCGGTTCCGCTTCTATGGTGTCTTGGTCATCTACGACTGCGTATCCAGTACACAAGTCTCCCGAGTCTGACTGTCTATGACAACTACCGTCAGTGTAGAACGTGAGTTCTGCATCTTCCAGTGGATTGTCACTGATGTCAGGCCTTGCGGTAAAATTTTGGGTCAAATATTCCATACAATCATGTGTATCTTCCTTTGCATTAAATCCTCCTTCCCCATCACTCTCACCTTCCACCCTTTGTGTCTGACCAGGCACACCTGGGAGAAATGTTGCAGGATTTAGTGCACTGCATCTCCTTATAGTGATGTTTACTGGGGCCATTAATGCCAATTCCCATCTTGTAAACCTTGCTGATGAGACGTGTCTGGTTTGGGCAGAATTCAATAAGGCAGATACCGCATGCGGTGTATGGATTGTGAGGTTGTGGCCTAGCACGACATCTTCGCTTTTTGTCACTAGCAATGCTATCGCCGCAACGCTACGCAAGCATGTGGGGAGGGATCGCGCTACCGTGTCTAGCTGGGCGCTGTAGTATGCGACTGGCCTGCTGGCGTCACCGTGTTTTTGGGTTAGTACACCTGCTGCGCACCCAGCACTTTCTGTTCCGTATAGTTCAAAGGGCTTCCCATAATCTGGCATACCTAGTGCTGGTGCCTGCGTTAGGCACTGTTTGAGTCTCTCAAATGCTGTTTCGGATTCGTCTGTATGCGAAATCCGATCAGGTTTGTTTGAAGAGACCATTTCCTGCAAAGGTAACGCCAATATGGAAAACCCTGGGATCCAATTACGGCAATACCCACACATTCCTAAAAACGTCCTGATCTGTTGCTGGGTTTGTGGCAGTGTCATGTCTCTAATGGCTTGGATTCTATCAGCGGTCAGGTGTCTCAGTCCTTGTGTTAGACAGTGTCCCAAATATTTTACCTTAGTCTGGCATAATTGTAACTTGTCTTTGGAAACCTTGTGACCTGTGTCTGAAAGATGAAACAGGAGCTGTTTCGTATCCTTCAGGGAAGCTTCCAGTGAATCTGAACACAGTAATAAATCGTCCACATACTGTATCAATACTGATCCACTGTCTGGTTGGAAAGACTGTAAACAATCATGCAAAGCCTGAGAAAATATACTTGGACTATCTATGAAACCTTGGGGTAACCGAGTCCACGTGTATTGGACTCCTCTGTATGTGAATGCAAACAAATATTGGCTGTCAGGGTGCAGAGGTACCGAAAAGAAAGCGGAGCAGAGGTCAATAACAGTGAAAAATTTGGCAGTGGGAGGAATTTGCATTAGGATGACAGCTGGATTAGGCACTACGGGGAACTGACTCTCAACTATTTTGTTAATTCCCCTTAGATCCTGCACTAGCCTGTAACCCCTCCCCCCACTCTTTTTAACAGGGAAGATGGGACTATTTGCTGTGCTGGACGTTCTTACTAGAATGCCCTGTTGTAGCAAGCGCTCTATTACGGGAAAAACTCCTAACTCCACCTCTGGCTTCAGAGGATACTGTGGGATTTTTGGAGCTATCCTACCATCTTTTACTTGTACAATTACTGGAGCTACGTTTGCCATCAATCCAGTGTCCTGTCCATCTTTTGTCCAAAGTGACTCTGGTATCTGAGATATCATCTCTTCTACTTGGGATGGATTCCTATTTGTCATAATGGAATGTGACATTAATTTTGATGGGGAGTCTAACATGTCTCGTACCTCCTGAGCGTGATTCTCAGGTATGTCCAAGAATACACCTTCAGGAGTACAATAAATGACGCAACCCATTTTACATAGTAAGTCTCTACCCAGGAGATTAGTTGGTGCCGATGCAGCCAGCAAAAAGGAATGCTTGGTATGCAAAGGCCCTATTGTAATCTCGGCTGGTTTGCTAACAGGGTAGTGCTGGACTACTCCTGTTACTCCCATGGCTGGAATTGTCCTACCAGTGGTTCTCATGCCCACTGTCGAATTTATCACTGACTTGGCCGCCCCTGTGTCTACAAGAAAGTTTAAAGTTTTACCAGCTACATTGCTAGTCTTGGAAGCGAACCAGAGATTGCAATCAATCAACTTAACTGGGTGCAGATTACAGGTATGGCCACACCCCTATTGGGTATGTTGACCTCCCTGAATCCCGCTGGCAGCGACTACTTGTGAGGGGGTTAGCTGGGAACTACCAGAGGCATGCCAATCTCTGTTCGGGGGATATCTTTTTGTTTCCCCTGTATGTGGCTCAAAACTCCGCCTCTGTGGACCCTGCTCCCAATGTCGTGTGTCGTGTCGTTGTCTAGGGGGTTGAAAAGATCTTTGTACACTCTTTGTTCTACATTCTCGTGCATAGTGTCCCGGTCTGTTACAAGAAAAACATGTCATTACACTTGCCTTACCCACAGGATTCGGTGGTACATACGCAGGCTGCCTTGTGGTCAGCGCCTGTATACTTACGGACATCAACTTATCACTTTGCGACTCCCTGTGCCTAGTGATGTTTCTGTCGTGATCAATAGCAGCCTCTCTCAATGTGGACACTGACAGACCTCGCCAACATGGTTGTGTGGTCTGTACCCTAGCTTTTAATGTTTCTTTCAAACCATCCATTAGTACAGATACTGCTACTTCTCGATGGTTTGGGTTGGTCTTAATGTCTTCTATACCAGTGTACTTTGCCATTTCTAATAGTGCCCGGTGAAAATATTCTGTTGCCGTTTCGGACTCCTTTTGCTTAATGGAAAATATTTTATTCCATTTAACAACGGCTGGGAAATACTCTTTTAGCTGTAAATTTATCCTTTTTACATTATCCTTGTTGTACACGTCTGTAAGCGGTACATCTTTATCCAATGCGCAGTCAACTAAGAATTGAGTTGCGTCGACATTGGAAGGTAAACAAGCTCTTAGCAGTATCTGCCAATCCTTGTTGTTGGGTTCTACAGTGTTACCTAAATCCCTGATGTATTTTTGGCTAGCAACTAAGTCTTTCCTGGGGTCAGGAAATTCGGACACTATTGTTCTTAATTCCATTCGGGAAAATGGAGTGTACATGGCAATGTTCCTTATGGGAGTGGCTCCAGACACATCTGTTTTTCCATTGGGAACTGCTATTACCCTTACAGGAGCAATTCTAACAGCCTCATTCTGTGTAGATTCTACAACTTGTGGTACAATTGTTTCAGTGTAGTGCATGGTGCCGTACTTACCCGTTGACACGACCTCACCTATCCCTCCGCTAGGGGCTTTCACTAATCTCGTGGGTGTCGCTGTGCCTACTGTGGTCTCTGCTATGGTGGCCGCAAGAGAGAGAGCTGAAATTGTTGCCGAATCTTCTTCTTGATCACACTCCTGAGGAAGGTTCAAAACAGGGTACAACTTGCACGGGTTAATAATTGCATGAGTTACTTGGTTAACATCATTTACATTTACAGGGTTACTAAGTGTTTGTGTTTTACAACCCAGTGCGTTTCTCTCCGCAATCAACTTCTCTCCTGCAATGTATGGTGGAGGAGGAGCTGTGGCTATCAGCTTCCTGACTGCCCCAGATCCTGCCGCCAGAGCCAAACCTCTCTGTATCTCACCTTCCTGGTGCCATAACTGTAAATAATCATGATGCTGAATTCGTCTCTTTGTTGATTTTACGAGACATATCCTCCTCCTTAAATTTTGTAACACGTCTGGACTGAAGCTACCTATTCTTGGGAATTTGTCCCTGTCTTGTACAGTCATTCTCTCCCATTCATCACATAAAACCTCTGTGTGACTTCCGTATTTTTCACACATGATGTACCTTGCCGACCCAACGGGTCGGTTCTCTGAATCAACCCGAACCGAGGTTGATCGCCCCCTACCTGAACAACTGGCCCCCATAATCTGCAGGTGTTGCTTATTCCTCCTTGGATCTTTATATCAAGGTTTTCAGCGAACCCTTACAGCAAACCAAATTATTCAAAAATAGGCCGGCGGTGGCGGTTTACCGAGTACCCCACTCACTCGCCCACCTCGACCAATACGACCTGATCACACCGACGTGGTGCTGGCGTACTCGATACAGGGCCCTACCAAAAGAACCTTCGGTTTACTGGAACATATGAGGGTTACCCGCAGGACACTTACTCTTTCCAGTAAAGGTGGGGTTGTTAGATAGTTCCTGAGTGACCAGCGAACTTCCCTTTAAAAATAAAAAATTACACAAATCACGTCAGAATGTACAAATAGCGTTTGTGACCACTTTACTCTAATGGTATTAGGTCAGATTACTAACTACTGCACACAATTACGTGCGGTCCAATCGTTCAGTACATAAGCACTACCTGTTATGTACTGAGAGATTTAATGGAATCGATGTTTCCGGCCGCGATTCCTTCAGCAAGAGCTTATGGCCTATATGGGTTCTGCACCAACACCCCAGGCGTTGTGCCTCTTGTACCTTTATAGCGGACCTCTTTGTCTATTTTACCTGTTACCTTATGACCTCCTGGTCTGTTACCGTCTGTTAATGACCTCCTGGTCTGTTACCTTATGACCTCCTGGTCTGTTACCTTATGGTCCGCTATACTCTAATGCTCAAATATTATTTAACCAAGGATGCCTCCCTAGCCACCGTATATGTCACTTACACGTGTGTCCCTTGACGAGTACCCGACTTTCCTTTTGGTTCAACCTCTAAGTTATATAAACTTATGTGATAAAAACACACTCACTCAACACATGTACACTTTTGTTTCTATATCTATTTCTGCGCAGAAATTGTCTTCAGTCCAACTGTGTTACCAATTAGGAGCAGGATCTGTTAAACTAAATTTCAGATTTTTCCAAAAATAGATTTGCGTTATTTACCGCGTCGCGTTACTTATCGCTTTTGCGCTAATTCAACTTTTCGTGACTTGAGCTACGTGGGCGTAACCAGACGCTACGTTGCGTAATGTACGCTGCGTGCGTCTGCCGTTTGGATTGCGTACGCAAGTCTTTTGTTAGGGACACGTGTACGCAAAACAAAGATCCACCGTAACACAATTTCTACCTTTATCAATGTAGATGATCCCTGATCATCTACCGCACACCACACTGACTGCCTTATCTCCCAGACAAGCCGTGTGTTGGTCTATACTTTAACTATTACCTCTACTATGAAATAACAGCAAATCTCTTTTAGCACTTTCTATCAACTATAAAACTTGGCAAACAGGAATAGTGATATACGAAATTTGAAAAAGAAATGCAGATAAATGTATGCGTGCGTGTATACGCAAGACAGAAGAGAAATAAAACAGTTTTAAAAGACACAAGCGTTTTGTTCTTACTTCCGGTTCCCGGATTCCTTCAGCACTCTTTATCTAAGCGAAGCAGACGCTTATCCCGTCAGCACTGCGAGACAACCTCCCACCCTTTGCTGGGGGGATAATGTCTGCTGATCTACCTAGTGCAGATATGAGAAGGATAGGACGAGTCCCCAATTGACAATGCTAAATTCCTTTGTCGTATAAACAACCCTTTATGAAGTCTAAGAACACTGTACGCTGTTTGCTTAAGAAGTACCGTAATGGTACGCTAGTTGCGTAACGATCGCTCAGCCGTAGGCGAGACGCTCAAGCGTCACGTTCGCTCACGGCCCAGTGATCACAGGACACGTTATTGGCTATGACTAGAGTAATGATTCGCTATGGCGTAGCTTACGCTCGAGACCACGAGGAGGTCACCAGCGGCGCAGACGCTCACAATGCTATACCTTTATGTCTAAACCTTATACCAATGAAATACACAGAATACCTTAATGTGAATACAGGGTGTAAGTGCAACCTTGTGTAACCTGACTAACTACAAAGCTGCTTGAGCGTCACCGACGCTCAAGTGAACACTTAACACTATAGGAAATACACAGATACTGGTTTAGGGTCCAAAGCCTATTAACTGTATTATATCTAGTATACTTGTAAAAAGGGGATAACAGTACAAATGATACACTACAATATAACAAAGACTTCCTAACCACAGAACTAAACAATAAATACAAAAAGACAATACTACACTGACCTAAATGCAATACAATACAATACTAGTCTAGTCTAGGGGAGATATGAGAGAAAAGAAACGGGAGAGAGAGAGAGAGAGAGACGGAGAGAGATGAGAGAAATTGGCTCACAGAAAGACAATGATTACGGAGAGAAAACTTACGCACAAAGGGTATGATCGCATGCGCCTCGATATCCAGCTCCCGGCTATCAGCAGATAACCGTTGATGAGAGAGTGAAGTTGGATATGGTCGGCCTGCCTATTTATGCCCCACACACAATGCAATCTCATAGTCCCTACAATCCCATTGTCCATTGGATGAAGGAATTCGACCCTGTATCACAACAAAAGGTCATAGGTTGATTCATACAGGTGGGCTGTGACGATTTCAAACAGCTCAGGTGGGTGGGGAACTAGGTTTCCCGCCGCATACCTGAGTATGAGTAAATAGTAGAAATGGACATAAACTTCTTATGTCCATAACTATTCGCACGAGCGATTAATACGCTCCAAACCAACACCGGAATATTGCTAATTAAATACTCTTCCGATGGGTACCAAACACTGCTGTATGATTCCTGTTAGACCCTTCGTACAATACAAAGAGGGATTACTTTAAACAGGGACCTTCTATATTAACCAAACTTTCAGAAACTATCAAAGGGATCATGATCTATAAACTACAGTAATTGTGAAAATATGTAACGAATGAGTCGCACGCTACGACTACATAAACTCTACCGTAAATACGCATACCGCGCCTGCGAGTGCACGCTATTCCGGGTATGCGCCTTCACGGGAGAGCGTACGCATGCGCAGCGCGGACCAGTGTGCGGTGCAAATATGGCAACGTGCATAGAGACATTTTTCTGACTTTGACATGTACATAACTCCATGCTTTCTGTACATAAGCCCATGCTTTCGGTACATAACCTCATGCTTTCAGTACATAACCCCATGCTTTCTGTACATAACCCCATGCTTTCTGTACATAACCCCATGCTTTCTGTACATAGCCCCATGCTTTCTGTACATAGCCCCATGCTTTCTGTACATAGCCCCAAGCTTTTTGTACATAACCCAATGCTTTCTGTACGTTAGCATATTGGGCAGGGATGGACTGGGCATAAAAATTGCCCCCCCCCCCCCCCCCTTCATCACTGAGGTGTGCCACGACATACAGGGGCATTGTTACTCCCCATCTTCTAGCGGCTACCCCAGTATGCTGATGCACAATGTGATGTTATAATGTCCCATCGCACCTGTGAATTCAAGAAAGTCTGTCATCTGAGTGGAGCCAAAGGTGGCAGGACAGGCCCATTAGGCCATCGCATACCCTCCAACATTTTAAACATAAAAATGGGTACAAATTAGTAAAAGGGGCGTGGCCATGGATAAAGGGGGCGTGACCATGCCCCTTTTCCTATACTTTCAATGGAAGTTTGGAGAGCCAAAAATCGGTATAGACCATAAAAAAAAGGTACTGTACCTGCCGAAAAGGTACAGCTGGGTGTATGCCATCGGCACTTTTGGTATTTGCCAAATAGCCAGTTTGAGCATGGTATAGGGCAGGGGTGGGGAACCTTTTTTCTACCGAGGGCCATTTGGATATTTATAAAATCCTTCGGGGGCCGTACAAAAATTCTCAACTTAAAAAATTACCCTGCCCCCCAGTAGGTCTGCCCCTTAGAGGTACTGTGTGTGCGCGCCGGAGGCACGCGCCAAAAAAATGGGTGTGGCCAGTTAAAATGGGACGTGATACACATATGCCCCCAATAGTGCGGTGCCAGATCCACAATTGCCCCCACAGTGCCAGGTATACAAATGCCCCCACAGTGCCAGGTATACAAATGCCCCTCACAGTGCCAGGTATACAAATGCCCCTCACAGTGCCAGGTATACAAATGCCCCTCACAGTGCCAGATATACAGATGTCCCCACAGTGCCAGGTATACAGATGCCCCCACAGTGCCAGGTATACAAATGCCCCTCACAGTGCCAGGTATACAGATGTCCCCACAGTGCCAGGTATACAGATGCCCCCACAGTGCCAGGTATACAGATGCCCCCACAGTGCCAGGTATACAAATGCCCCTCACAGTGCCAGGTATACAGATGTCCCCACAGTGCCAGGTATACAGATGCCCCCACAGTGCCAGGTATACAGATGTCCCCACAGTGCCAGGTATACAGATGCCCCCACAGTGCCAGGTATACAAATGCCCCTCACAGTGCCAGGTATACAGATGTCCCCACAGTGCCAGGTATACAGATGCCCCCACAGTGCCAGGTATACAGATGTCCCCACAGTGCCAGGTATACAGATGCCCCCACAGTGCCAGGTATACAAATGCCCCTCACAGTGCCAGTTATACAGATGCCCCCACAGTGCCAGGTATACAAATGCCCCCCACAGTGCCAGGTATACAAATGCCCCTCACAGTGCCAGGTATACAAATGCCCCTCACAGTGCCAGGTATACAGATGTCCCCACAGTGCCAGGTATACAGATGCCCCCACAGTGCCAGGTATACAAATGCCCCCCACAGTGCCAGGTATACAGATGCCCCCACAGTGCTAGGTATACAAATGCCCCCCACAGTGCCAGGTATACAGATGCCCCCACAGTGCCAGGCCAGGTATACAGATGCCCCCACAGTGCCAGGTATACAGATGCCCTCCCCCCTCCCCTCCGTGCTGCTTACCGTGGGACACGGAGGAGAGCGCGGCTGTCGGGTGGGAGCGGCGGCGTGTAGTACTTCAAACCAGCCGCCGGTTCGAGAGCCAATCAGAGCTCGCGGACCGGCAGCCGCGGCTCCTGATTGGCTGCCGGTCCGCGAGCTCTGATTGGCTCACGGACCGGCGGCTGGTTTGCAGTACTACACGCCTCCGCTCCCACTCGACAGCCGCACTCTCCTCCCTGTTTCCCTGTTCTGACAGCTGAGACACGCTGCCGCCGGACTGAGCGGCAGCGTGTCTCACTGACACAAGCTGGTGGGCCGGACCAAACGGCTTCGCGTGCCGTATACGGCCCGCGGGCCGGAGGTTCCCCACCCCTGGTATAGGGTAATGTACACATACTCTTCACATACTTCTAGCGCACATGCTAGTGTTGTACATTTGAATGCATATGTAGGACAAATATAGAAATTAGAAGTATTATTCTTTTTCAGTAAATAAGAGATATTCACTGTATTAGAGATACTTTATTTCAGAAATAGTGATTGCTACTTACAGTAATAAAGTATATTAAGCTAGGTGCTCAACTGCTGTATAGAATTATTGGGCCGATCACCCTGATAATTGCATAGCTGTGTACAGTAGGAGCGTTAGCCAATAAATGGCTTCAAAATGCTTCTGCAGTGGTCGGATCATTTGAGCTGCTTAAAATTTCAGATGCCGGACCTCCTGATCCCATTGAAGAATGTAAACACTGAGCTAAAAATAGGTCAGTGTTTATGGGGTATAGAGTGATCAGATAAACGCTGTGATACTCAAAGCGATTATCTGATCTACAGACTGTGTTCCAGGCTTTAGTGAATCACAATTCAAGCATTACCTTTACATACAAATATATAATGATAACTGATTTACGTGGCTACTGTATATACAGTACTGTGCAAAAGTTTTAGGCAGGTGTGGAAAAAATCTGTATGTGGTTGGATATTGTGTTCTGAACTCCCTAATAGGGTATGAATGTGGAACTGTCTGTGAATATGTCTGTGCAGCCTCAGGTTTGCTAGGAAACTTCTTATCGTGTTTCCCAATACATGGCCAAAATAGATCATTAATCTGTGGCACAACAAGATTCACGCAGTGTAAGAATGTTTAATGTTAAATATATATATATATATATATATATATATAGTGCATGCAATGTAAAACATAGAATTACATGGTGATACACATAAAAGTAGAGGACTGTATAATAGAGCCAAACGGCTGCTGTGTGGCAGGAGGAAGCACATGGTCTGCTGGGGATGTAGTTACGCGACCGATGGGCAGGTGACCGCTGATCACAATACCGGCATCAACATCCCGCCCCCTCACCATCCCGACAGTCGGCATGCCGACCAACAGGGACTATGTCCACAACACACATAGAGTGGGAATAGAACCTGTGGCAAGCGCTATAGTGATAGCCAGCATCCCGACTGCCAGTAAATCATACCAAATCCTTGCTGTAGGATCAGTTCAATTACTAGTGAGGAGGCCATAAGGCCATTGTAATGGTGTGGAAAAGATGCCAATGGTCCCAGCACTCTCCCCCCCCCCTCACGGACCATTCTGGCCCCGAACTAGTGGATATTTGTACGCAGCCCTATGTAGAATATAGCTGAACTTACTGATACAACTACATTGGCATCTAATTGAATCGACCCCCTAGAGTGCAGTTATTGTGCCAAAAACAACTTCTTTTATTTCATACAATGATAGGCATCACAGAGCTTTATGTCACCACAGGACACTCTTTCAACAGCATTTTGAAGCGGTACAAAGCCCCTTCCTAGAATTCACAGAAAGATATTCCAGAAGTCACAATAAAACAAACCATTTTTTTTTTCTCTAGAAGGAGAGAGAATTGACAGCATAGGAAAGGAATGAGTTAAACATCTTGTGAGGGGTGGACCTAGCTGGAAGGAAAGTACAGCCCCTGGAAAAAAGGGGAGGGTTAGTATATATAGGGAAGGATAGGCCATTTTGTCTCTCTCTGGTTGGTGAAATTGCCTTCCCGCCCTCCCGCTCTGTTGGTAGAGGTTCTGGCACGGAGTGCCTTGGCATTGAATTGTTGGCTGGTTTTATCGTTGGCTATTTATTGGCGGAAAAGAACGGCAGTTTGTAGTTGTATGGTAAGCTGTAGTGATTTACAGTTTGATTTGGTTTAGGTGCACTCACCTCCATCGACTTATTGGCCGCTCGACCACCAGACCGGGAGGCAGCGGAATGGGCACCCATCAGGGTGGGAAGTCACTGTGGGGGTTGAGCTAGCACCTATTACCGTTTTTGATAGTTTGTAGTTAAATTAGGATGGTTTTGATTTTAGCATTTTAAGGTTAGCGTCAGTTTAATAGAGCCGTTCTTTTTTCTGCCACCATATGCCGGCTGAATCGGCATCTTAACAAAAGTTTTCATTTACAGGTTTGCTATGGTTAGGGTCAAATAAATAGCTAGCAATTTTTCTGCCAAATTCAAGTCTCCGTGTCTTTATTTCTTGGTATTAGAGGTAACGAATGCTTACTTAGAATGAAGGGGTCCACCAAATGTCACTAGGATGTTTAGTTATTTGTTTTCAGAACTTATCTCTTACAGGTGGAATTGACCTCTATATTTTTTCAGAAAGAAAGGAAGTTTGTATGGGGCAGATTCAAAGTCGCAAGCAACTCTGTTTTGCAGACAGATCTTGAGACTTGTAGTATTGTGCATGCTCTGTTACTGAGCGTGTTGGCAAGGACAGACCTCTCGGTGCCATCTTCACTTGTGAATGAATGGGTGCTCAGTGGTACTGCATCCCGCAACACACTCTTTTCTTTTGGTAGAATTTTTTTAATCTTATAACCACGGTAGTTCTGGAAACAGGAGGAAGCCAGTGACATCATGTTAGAAGTAAATAAAATAAGTCTGCTAAGAGTTGTCCTGCAAATGGAGTCTAGTATGCATATTGTACCAATTTGTAATTGCAGGTGAGTTTTATTACAGTTTATTCTGCATACCAGTACCTGTTTCCATAGAGAAACATACCACTACATATATACTGTATACATACCTCCCAACATATGGAGGCTGTATCCTGGGCTTGGCCATGGGGTGCCGTAAAGGGGTGTGACCTAATTGAAAGGGGCATGCCTTCGCATGAATGATGTTATCGCGAGCCACGCCTCCCATTTCCATTACAGTGGGGGCACGGCCAGTGCTCTGTGAGCTGCCGGCCACGCCCCCTGTCTCTCTGCATCACTGGAATAGACACTGTGCACATGCGTACAGTGTCTATTCCTCTCTGCGGGACACAGTGGCCCACAGGAGGGACAGACCCAAAAAAACAGGACTGTCCCGCGAAAATCGGGACAGGTGGGAGGTATGCTGTTTATTGTAACCATCCTCTGAAACAATATTATTCTGTCTGGATAGATACTCTGCATGCAGTTTACGCAAGAAATGAATGGTGCTATATATCAACCCATCTATAGGCCTGATATTTACGAGCGATGTCGCTCATAGGCCCTCATTCCGAGTTGTTCGCTCGTTATTTTCCTTCGCATCGGTGCGATTTTCCGCTAACTGCGCATGCGCAATGTTCGCACTGCGGCTGCGCCAAGTAAATTTGCTAAGAAGTTTGGTATTTTACTCACGGCATTACGAGGTTTTTTCTTCGTTCTGCTGATCGTAGTGTGATTGACAGGAAGTGGGTGTTTCTTGGCAGAAACTGGCCGTTTTATGGGAGTGTGTGAAAAAACGCTGCCGTTTCTGGGAAAAACGCGGGAGTGGCTGGAGAAACGGGGGAGTGTCTGGGCGAACGCTGGGTGTGTTTGTGACAACAAACCTGGAACGACAAGCACTGAACTGATCGCACTGGAAGAGTAAGTCTCGAGCTACTCAGAAACTGCAACGAAAAATATTTTTGCTATATTGCGAATACTTAGTTCGCAATTCTGCTAAGCTAAGATTCACTCCCAGAGGGCGGCGGCTTAGCGTGTGCACTGCTGCGAAAAGCGGCTAGCGAGCGAACAACTCGGAATGAGGGCCATAGTGAGGATTTATTCACAAATTGATTTACAGGGACCGTTTGGGAGAGGTAACGGGGGGGGGCGTTTGAACACAGACATGTCATGACTATTTTCAGGGTGTTTCTCAGACTGCGAGTTCCACAGTTGCACAATTCTATATACATAAGCAAACTCACAACAACCATTTCCTTTACAACGTATTTGTATCTAGACATATCCAGGCAGTTTTTTGCTCAAGCACTCATTTCCTCTGTCTTTTGTTATGAGTCATTTATAGTATATACTACTATGCATTATTGCAGAGCATGTGAGAGGCATATGTTGCTATTTATGGTTATGACACTTATACCCCTTTCACACTGCAAACCCGGGTCTGACCCGGTATTTTGAATCTGGGTCTGACCCGGGTCAGACCGTTTCACACTACACTTTCAACCCGGGATATTGCAGGGTTGGCTCCTTTTACCTCAACCCGGGTCAGCAATTAAAACTAGAGATGAGCGCCGGAAATTTTTCGGGTTTTGTGTTTTGGTTTTGGGTTCGGTTCCGCGGCCGTGTTTTGGGTTCGACCGCGTTTTGGCAAAACCTCACCGAATTTTTTTTGTCGGATTCGGGTGTGTTTTGGATTCGGGTGTTTTTTTCAAAAAACCCTAAAAAACAGCTTAAATCATAGAATTTGGGGGTCATTTTGATCCCAAAGTATTATTAACCTCAAAAACCATAATTTCCACTAATTTTCAGTCTATTCTGAATACCTCACACCTCACAATATTATTTTTAGTCCTAAAATTTGCACCGAGGTCGCTGTGTGAGTAAGATAAGCGACCCTAGTGGCCGACACAAACACCGGGCCCATCTAGGAGTGGCACTGCAGTGTCACGCAGGATGTCCCTTCCAAAAAACCCTCCCCAAACAGCACATGACGCAAAGAAAAAAAGAGGCGCAATGAGGTAGCTGACTGTTTGAGTAAGATAAGCGACCCTAGTGGCCGACACAAACACCGGGCCCATCTAGGAGTGGCACTGCAGTGTCACGCAGGATGGCCCTTCCAAAAAACCCTCCCCAAACAGCACATGACGCAAAGAAAAATAAAAGAAAAAAGAGGTGCAAGATGGAATTGTCCTTGGGCCCTCCCACCCACCCTTATGTTGTATAAACAAAACAGGACATGCACACTTTAACCAACCCATCATTTCAGTGACAGGGTCTGCCACACGACTGTGACTGATATGACGGGTTGGTTTGGACCCCCCCCAAAAAAGAAGCAATTAATCTCTCCTTGCACAAACTGGCTCTACAGAGGCAAGATGTCCACCTCATCATCATCCTCCGATATATCACCGTGTACATCCCCCTCCTCACAGATTATCAATTCGTCCCCACTGGAATCCACCATCTCAGCTCCCTGTGTACTTTGTGGAGGCAATTGCTGCTGGTCAATGTCTCCGCGGAGGAATTGATTATAATTCATTTTAATGAACATCATCTTCTCCACATTTTCTGAATGTAACCTCGTACGCCGATTGCTGACAAGGTGAGCGGCGGCACTAAACACTCTTTCGGAGTACACACTTGTGGGAGGGCAACTTAGGTAGAATAAAGCCAGTTTGTGCAAGGGCCTCCAAATTGCCTCTTTTTCCTGCCAGTATAAGTACGGACTGTGTGACGTGCCTACTTGGATGCGGTCACTCATATAATCCTCCACCATTCTTTCAATGTTGAGAGAATCATATGCAGTGACAGTAGACGACATGTCCGTAATCGTTGTCAGGTCCTTCAGTCCGGACCAGATGTCAGCATCAGCAGTCGCTCCAGACTGCCCTGCATCACCGCCAGCGGGTGGGCTCGGAATTCTTAGCCTTTTCCTCGCACCCCCAGTTGCGGGAGAATGTGAAGGAGGAGATGTTGACAGGTCGCGTTCCGCTTGACTTGACAATTTTCTCACCAGCAGGTCTTTCAACCCCAGCAGACTTGTGTCTGCCGGAAAGAGAGATCCAAGGTAGGCTTTAAATCTAGGATCGAGCACGGTGGCCAAAATGTAGTGCTCTGATTTCAACAGATTGACCACCCGTGAATCCTTGTTAAGCGAATTAAGGGCTCCATCCACAAGTCCCACATGCCTAGCGGAATCGCTCCGTGTTAGCTCCTCCTTCAATGTCTCCAGCTTCTTCTGCAAAAGCCTGATGAGGGGAATGACCTGACTCAGGCTGGCAGTGTCTGAACTGACTTCACGTGTGGCAAGTTCAAAGGGCATCAGAACCTTGCACAACGTTGAAATCATTCTCCACTGCGCTTGAGACAGGTGCATTCCACCTCCTATATCGTGCTCAATTGTATAGGCTTGAATGGCCTTTTGCTGCTCCTCCAACCTCTGAAGCATATAGAGGGTTGAATTCCACCTCGTTACCACTTCTTGCTTCAGATGATGGCAGGGCAGGTTCAGTAGTTTTTGGTGGTGCTCCAGTCTTCTGTACGTGGTGCCTGTACGCCGAAAGTGTCCCGCAATTCTTCTGGCCACCGACAGCATCTCTTGCACGCCCCTGTCGTTTTTTTAAAAATTCTGCACCACCAAATTCAAGGTATGTGCAAAACATGGGACGTGCTGGAATTTGCCCATATTTAATGCACACACAATATTGCTGGCGTTGTCCGATGCCACAAATCCACAGGAGAGTCCAATTGGGGTAAGCCATTCCGCGATGATCTTCCTCAGTTGCCGTAAGAGGTTTTCAGCTGTGTGCGTATTCTGGAAAGCGGTGATACAAAGCGTAGCCTGCCTAGGAAAGAGTTGGCGTTTGCGAGATGCTGCTACTGGTGCCGCCGCTGCTGTTCTTGCGGCGGGAGTCCATACATCTACCCAGTGGGCTGTCACAGTCATATAGTCCTGACCCTGCCCTGCTCCACTTGTCCACATGTCCGTGGTTAAGTGGACATTGGGTACAACTGCATTTTTTAGGACACTGGTGAGTCTTTTTCTGACGTCCGTGTACATTCTCGGTATCGCCTGCCTAGAGAAGTGGAACCTAGATGGTATTTGGTAACGGGGGCACACTGCCTCAATAAATTGTCTAGTTCCCTGTGAACTAACGGCGGATACCGGACGCACGTCTAACACCAACATAGTTGTCAAGGCCTCAGTTATCCGCTTTGCAGCAGGATGACTGCTGTGATATTTCATCTTCCTCGCAAAGGACTGTTGAACAGTCAATTGCTTACTGGAAGTAGTACAAGTGGGCTTACGACTTCCCCTCTGGGATGACCATCGACTCCCAGCAACAACAACAGCAGCGCCAGCAGCAGTAGGCGTTACACGCAAGGATGCATCGGAGGAATCCCAGGCAGGAGAGGAATCATCAGAATTGCCAGTGACATGGCCTGCAGGACTATTGGCATTCCTGGGGAAGGAGGAAATTGACACTGAGGGAGTTGGTGGGGTGGTTTGCGTGAGCTTGGTTACAAGAGGAAGGGATTTACTGGTCAGTGGACTGCTTCCGCTGTCGGCCAAAGTTTTTGAACTTGTCACTGACTTATTATGAATGCGCTGCAGGTGACGTATAAGGGAGGATGTTCCGAGGTGGTTAACGTCCTTACCCTACTTATTACAGCTTGACAAAGGGAACACACGGCTTGACAAATGTTGTCCGCATTTCTGGTGAAATACTTCCACACCGAAGAGCTGATTTTTTTTGTATTTTCACCAGGCATGTCAACGGCCATATTCCTCCCACGGACAACAGGTGTCTCCCCGGGTGCCTGACTTAAACAAACCACCTCACCATCAGAATCCTCCTGGTCAATTTCCTCCCCAGCGCCAGCAACACCCATATCCTCCTCATCCTGGTGTACTTCAACACTGACATCTTCAATCTGACTATCAGGAACTGGACTGCGGGTGCTCCTTCCAGCACTTGCAGGGGGCGTGCAAATGGTGGAAGGCGCATGCTCTTCACGTCCAGTGTTGGGAAGGTCAGGCATCGCAACCGACACAATTGGACTCTCCTTGTGGATTTGGGATTTCGAAGAACGCACAGTTCTTTGCTGTGCTTTTTCCAGCTTGAGTCTTTTCATTTTTCTAGCGAGAGGCTGAGTGCTTCCATCCTCATGTGAAGCTGAACCACTAGCCATGAACATAGGCCAGGGCCTCAGCCGTTCCTTGCCACTCCGTGTGGTAAATGGCATATTGGCAAGTTTACGCTTCTCCTCCGACAATTTTATTTTAGGTTTTGGAGTCCTTTTTTTACTGATATTTGGTGTGTTGGATTTGACATGCTCTGTACTATGACATTGGGCATCGGCCTTGGCAGACGACGTTGCTGGCATTTCATCGTCTCGGCCATGACTAGTGGCAGCAGCTTCAGCACGAAGTGGAAGTGGATCTTGATCTTTCCCTAATTTTGGAACCTCAACATTTTTGTTCTCCATATTTTAATAGGCACAACTAAAAGGCACCTCAGGTAAACAATGGAGATGGATGGATACTAGTATACAATTATGGACGGACTGCCGAGTGCCGACACAGAGGTAGCTACAGCCGTGGACTACCGTACTGTGTCTGCTGCTAATATAGACTGGTTGATAAAGAGATGTAGTATGTATGTATAAAGAAGAAAGAAAAAAAAACCACGGGTAGGTGGTATACAATTATGGACGGACTGCCGAGTGCCGACACAGAGGTAGCTACAGCCGTGGACTACCGTACTGTACTGTGTCTGCTGCTAATATAGACTGGTTGATAATGAGATGTAGTATGTATTTATAAAGAAGAAAGAAAAAAAAACCACGGGTAGGTGGTATACAATTATGGACGGACTGCCGAGTGCCGACACAGAGGTAGCTACAGCCGTGGACTACCGTACTGTACTGTGTCTGCTGCTAATATAGACTGGTTGATAATGAGATGTAGTATGTATTTATAAAGAAGAAAGAAAAAAAAACCACGGGTAGGTGGTATACAATTATGGACGGACTGCCGAGTGCCGACACAGAGGTAGCTACAGCCGTGGACTACCGTACTGTACTGTGTCTGCTGCTAATATAGACTGGATGATAATGAGATGTAGTATGTATAAAGAAGAAAGAAAAAAAAACCACGGGTAGGTGGTATACAATTATGGACGGACTGCCGAGTGCCGACACAGAGGTAGCTACAGCCGTGGACTACCGTACTGTACTGTGTCTGCTGCTAATATAGACTGGTTGATAATGAGATGTAGTATGTATGTATAAAGAAGAAAGAAAAAAAAACCACGGGTAGGTGGTATACAATTATGGACGGACTGCCGAGTGCCGACACAGAGGTAGCTACAGCCGTGGACTACCGTACTGTACTGTGTCTGCTGCTAATATAGACTGGATGATAATGAGATGTAGTATGTATAAAGAAGAAAGAAAAAAAAACCACGGGTAGGTGGTATACAATTATGGACGGACTGCCGAGTGCCGACACAGAGGTAGCTACAGCCGTGGACTACCGTACTGTACTGTGTCTGCTGCTAATATAGACTGGTTGATAATGAGATGTAGTATGTATGTATAAAGAAGAAAGAAAAAAAAACCACGGGTAGGTGGTATACAATTATGGACGGACTGCCGAGTGCCGACACAGAGGTAGCTACAGCCGTGGACTACCGTACTGTACTGTGTCTGCTGCTAATATAGACTGGATGATAATGAGATGTAGTATGTATAAAGAAGAAAGAAAAAAAAACCACGGGTAGGTGGTATACAATTATGGATGGACTGCCGAGTGCCGACACAGAGGTAGCTACAGCCGTGGACTACCATACTGTACTGTGTCTGCTGCTAATATAGACTGGATGATAATGAGATGTAGTATGTATAAAGAAGAAAGAAAAAAAAACCACGGGTAGGTGGTATACAATTATGGACGGACTGCCGAGTGCCGACACAGAGGTAGCTACAGCCGTGGACTACCGTACTGTACTGTGTCTGCTGCTAATATAGACTGGTTGATAATGAGATGTAGTATGTATAAAGAAGAAAGAAAAAAAAACCACGGGTAGGTGGTATACAATTATGGATGGACTGCCGAGTGCCGACACAGAGGTAGCTACAGCCGTGGACTACCGTACTGTACTGTGTCTGCTGCTAATATAGACTGGATGATAATGAGATGTAGTATGTATAAAGAAGAAGAAAAAAACCACGGGTAGGTGGTATACAATTATGGACGGACTGCCGAGTGCCGACACAGAGGTAGCTACAGCCGTGGACTACCGTACTGTACTGTGTCTGCTGCTAATATAGACTGGATGATAATGAGATGTAGTATGTATAAAGAAGAAAAAAAAAACCACGGGTAGGTGGTATACAATTATGGACGGACTGCCGAGTGCCGACACAGAGGTAGCTACAGCCGTGGACTACCGTACTGTACTGTGTCTGCTACTAATATAGACTGGATGATAATGAGATGTAGTATGTATAAAGAAGAAAGAAAAAAAAACCACGGGTAGGTGGTATACAATTATGGATGGACTGCCGAGTGCCGACACAGAGGTAGCTACAGCCGTGGACTACCGTACTGTACTGTGTCTGCTGCTAATATAGACTGGATGATAATGAGATGTAGTATGTATAAAGAAGAAAAAAAAAAACACGGGTAGGTGGTATACAATTATGGATGGACTGCCGAGTGCCGACACAGAGGTAGCTACAGCCGTGGACTACCGTACTGTACTGTGTCTGCTGCTAATATAGACTGGATGATAATGAGATGTAGTATGTATAAAGAAGAAAGAAAAAAAAAACCACGGGTAGGTGGTATACAATTATGGATGGACTGCCGAGTGCCGACACAGAGGTAGCTACAGCCGTGAACTACCGTACTGTGTCTGCTGCGACTGGATGATAAATAATGATATAAAAAATATATATATATCACTACTGCAGCCGGACAGGTATATATTATATAATGACGGACCTGCTGGACACTGTCTGTCAGCAGAATGAGTTTTTTATAGAATAAAAAAACACCACACAAGTCACACGACGAGTGTTTAACTTTTTCAGGCAATCACAATATAGTATACTATACTGGTGGTCAGTGTGGTCAGGTCACTGGTCAGTCACACTGGCAGTGGCACTCCTGCAGCAAAAGTGTGCACTGTTTAATTTTAATAATATGTACTCCTGGCTCCTGCTATAACCTATAACTGCTCCCCAGTCTCCCCCACAATTAAGCTGTGTGAGCACAGTCAGATATTATACATAGATGATGCAGCACACTGGGCTGAGCACAGATATGGTATGTGACTGAGTCACTGTGTATCGTTTTTTTCAGGCAGAGAACGGATTATATTAAATAAAACTGCACTGGTGGTCACTGGTCAGTGGTCAGTCACTAGTAAACTCTGCACTCTCTAGTACTCCTAAGCTCCAGTAAATCAAGTGTCTCTGTCTCAATCTCACTCTCTCTCTTCTAATCTAAATGGAGAGGACGCCAGCCACGTCCTCTCCCTATCAATCTCAATGCACGTGTGAAAATGGCGGCGACGCGCGGCTCCTTATATAGAATCCGAGTCTCGCGATAGAATCCGAGCCTCGCAAGAATCCGACAGCGTCATGATGACGTTCGGGCGCGCTCGGGTTAACCGAGCAAGGCGGGAAGATCCGAGTCACTCGGATCCGTGTAAAAAAAGCTGAAGTTCGGGCGGGTTCGGATTCCGAGGAACCGAACCCGCTCATCTCTAATTAAAACACCATGGATGTCATTTTAAATGGACTTTTTTTGGCTCAGAAAGATGAGGTATCAGTAGGGGGCTAAAGGAGAGGGTGGGGACAGCTCACAGCATTGCAGGAATCATGGCGGACAGAGCTATGTTTTTATACACAATTGCATCTTTAACTGTTCCAGTAACTTACCTCCCAACTGTCCCGATTTTCGCGGGACAGACCCGTTTTTTGGGGGACTGTCCCGCTGTCCCACCCGCGGGCTGCAGTGTCCCGCGGTGGGGGTGGGTAGTTGGGAGGCTCCTGTCACCGCTGCTCTGCTTAGCATGCGCACAGCATTTATTCACAGGTGACAGGGTGGGGGGGGGGCATGCCAGCAACTCAGAGAGCGCTGGGCATGCCCCCTCAGTGATGGTACAAGGGGGCGTTACTCGGGATTGAGGCTCTGCCACGAGGCTACACCCCTTTCATATAGGTCACACCTTTTTGGGCACGCTTAGTGCGCGCCAAGTTCCCTCTTTGTACTTTTAATAAGTTGGGAGTTATGCAGTCTCTGCCTCACCCCTAATTCTCAATATCTCTAATGCTCTCGGTTCTTTCCTGTGTAGCAGGGCTCAGGCTGCTGAGTGCTGACATCATCAAGGCACACAAAGAACAGCCAATCAGCACGTTTACATGAATGCAGGGTTAAATAACCCCGGTTGGACATTTTAGAGTGCACATTGACCCGGGTCCAACCCGTGTATAACACTGCTTTTATACTGGGTTGAAATGCAGGGTTACTCGACCCGAGATATTCAAAAGTGGTGCTTTTAGACTGCACCTCGACCCTCGACCTGGCAATATTCCGAGATATATTTGCGGTGTGAAAGGCACATTGATTGCTAGCATTACTTAAAACTAGTTTAGACTTATGAATAACAGATTATTATTATTATTATTTTTTTCAAAACAAGGCATTGCTTGATGCACATTTTTCATGAGCATAAGGGTCGAATTCACACCACTTTCATACCGTCTGAGGCGTGTCACACCCGGGAGCCTGACACGGGAGCTCCCAGTGTGCGACCCGCCTCAATACCCCCTTTTCACACCGCAGACTGCAACCCGGCAATATGCCGGGTTGGTGACGTCGGCAGTGACGCGGCGTGGGCGGTGCTGGGAGATCACATGATCTCCAAGCGCCACCCGTCCACACACTGTGAACGGGAAACGGGTCGCACTGACCCGGCTCCCGTTCACACCGCACAGCGAGCCGGGTTGAACACGCTAGCAGGGTTGAAATACCGGATCGCTCAACCCGGTACATTGCCCCTGGTACCTTTCACACCGCACAGGAACACGGGTATTGTGCGCTTATGTGCCAATAACCCGTGTTCAAAGCTGCTGGTGTGAAAGGGGTATTAGAGAGCTTTAAGGCTATTTTTTTTTTTAAAGCAAAATCATTTTTAGGACACCCCATTAATAATAATCATATAGCTTCATGCAGAGCCGGCCCTAACCAATTTGATGCCCTAGGCAAAATTTTGGCTGGTGCCCCCTAGCACCACTGCTGGTTCCACCTCTGACCTTGCACCTCTTTCCCAGCACCATCACCCCTCACCCATAGCAGTCCTTATTTTGGAGTTTGTATCCCCGATATTTTAAATAGGAACAGTTCGCACATTTGGCACACAGCCCAAAAAGGAGTGTGTTTTTGCTGGCAATTACGCCACACAGTACTGCAACTTTATTCACATTTGATCATGCAGTAGTGTCCATAATTCATATTACATCCCACAGTAGTATCACTTTACCTTATAAACGTTACTCCTCCACAGTAGAGCCCCTTATTCACATTACACCACACCCTATTGCTCTTTATTCACATTAGACGACACAGTAGTGCCCTTTCTATACGCAATGCCACATAGTAGAGCACCTTATACACATAATGCCACACATTAGTAATGCATTTATACACATAATTCCACACAGTAATGCCCCTTACACATATGAGACACCTTATTTATGTCCTTATAAACATAATGCGCCTTACACATTATGACAACCTTTATTAATGCCCTTTTACACATGATGTTCCTTACATATATGCCACACATTATTAAAGCCCTTATACACATAATGACATGCATAGTGCCCCCTACACATTTGCTGCACATTATTAGTGCCCCTATACACATAATGACACACATACAGTAGTACCCTGTTACACATATGCCGCACATTATTAATGCTCTTATACACATAATGACACAGTGTCCCTTACACATATGTTGCACATTATTAATGCATTTTTACATGACACACATAATGCTCCTTACACATATTCCGAACACTACTGCACACCAACCCACTCATATGCACACAGCAATCACACTGCCACTAACACTGTGACGTCTGCCTCTGCTTGGATACAGATGTGTCCTCATAAATCTTGCCTCAATGCTAACGTCGGGCACCTTTTTTTTATGAAAATGCATCTTATTTGCATTGCTATGTAGCTAGGAAGCACAAGCAGCTTCTGCTAATTAAAATGATATGCAGCATGCCTATATACTGTATGAGACTGTGGCTGTATCTGCATATGAAATGCTACATACAGAATATAGGCATGCCGCATATCATTTTAATCAGCAGAAGCTGCTGATGCCCCTAGGTATATCAAATGCCCTATGCAATTGCCTAGTTTGCCTATGCCTATGGCCGGCTCTGGCTTCATGGAAAAAATGCAGCCAAAAAGCCATACCTTTGACGTGGAAACAAGCCAAGCAACTCCACTATGCACAAAAACATAGGAACTTGGGTGCAGAAAAATAGCAGCAGGTGCTCTGGACTGATGAGTCAACATTTGAAATATTTGGTTGTAACAGAAGGTTGTTTGTTCGCCGAATGCTGGCTAGCAGTACAGTAATTAGTGTCTGCAAACAACAGTGAAGCATGGTGGAGGTTTTGGGGATTTTATAAAGATTAATAATGTCCTCAATGCTGAGAAATTCAGGCAGGTACTTACCATCATGCAATACCATCAGGGAGGCGTCTAATTTATTCTGCAGCAGGACAACAACCCCAAACATGCAGCCAATGTCATTAAGAACTATCCTTTAGCATAAAGAAGAACAAGGAGTCCTGGAAGTTATGATATGGTCCCTGCCGAGTTCTTTCAAAAACTGTGCAAGTGTACCTAGAAGAATTGATGCTGTTTTAAAGGCAAAGGGTAGTCACATTGGCATATCTATAATGAGTACCACTCACTGCACCCATGTTTTATTACTTACCTTTCCGGAGTACCGCGTCGGAGCTGCAGCCGCAGTGAAAACAAAAATCACAGGCAAAATGGCTGCTGCTGCACATGCGCCACCTAGGTAAAAGCCAATCCCGGGAATCCCGGGATTGGCCATTTTTCAATCCCGATACCCGGGATTGAAAAAATTGCCCGGGATTGGCTTCCCTAATCGACCCCCATGATCTCTAGTTACAAGTAGTGTTGAACTTTTTTTTATTGAAATTCTCAGAAATAATGCTGTCAGGAAGTCAAACCTCTATGATTCCATGGAAACTTTTTCACAATTAATTTTTCAGCTATTCAATTAGTGCCCCTTGTGCCTGAAAAATTATCTGTTATCAGTCTAAAACACAAACAATCCGTGTTAAGTTCATAGACCTATGTGTTTTAGCTGTCATCTTCCCGAAAACAGGCTAATTATTGGGGAATTCTTTTTTATCAGAGCCTGCAGATCTTTGCTGCGATGCAGCATGCTGCAACACCACGGCTTGCTTTATGGCATGCCAGGCTGCGACTATTTGCAGCTGCCGATTACTCCATTAATTCCTAAAGGAATTAATGAAGCGATTGCTGACTGCAAATAGTCGCAGCCTGGCACACCGTGCAGCATGTCGTGCGGCATGCATTGCAGTAAGATGAGCATGGCTACAGCTGTATACCACTCATCTTTAAGGAATTATATTACCCATCAATTTCCTGGGTGCATACCATTAAGAAATTAGCAGCCAGGACGCCGGGCCCCCAACTACCTTACCACTGGCAGGGGGCAGTATGTCCCGTTTTCGAGTCTGATGCTGTGGCAGACATGAAAACAGTACAAACTGTAGGGCACAGACACAAGGCATAAAAGGAGACTGGAGTAATAGGGCAGAAGGCTGGAGAGAAAAAGGGGCAGGAGGCTGGAGAGACATAAGGGGCAGTAGGCTTGAGACACAGAGGAGAGGGTGCTGGAAAGACAGGGAGCAGGAAACTGGAAAGACAGGAGGCTGGAGTGACAGGGCAGGTGGATGGAGTGACGGGGCATGAGGCTGGAAAGACAGGAGGCTGGAGTGATGGCAGGAGGATAGAGACACGGGAGGCAGGAAGCTGGAAAGACAGGAGGCAGGAGTGACAGTGCAATAGGGCAGGAGGCTGGAGAGACACACGGGGAAGGAAGCTGGAGAGATAGAAGGCAGAAGGCTAGAAAGACAGGGTGCAGGAGGCCTTAAAGGCAGCAGGTGGAAGAGACACAAGGGGCAGAAGGCTGGAGGCAGGGGCTTATCAAGGGATGGGCCCCCTGGGACAGAGACTGCACATGGGCCCCCTCCTCTCTAATTGGCAGCGACAGTGATTCTAAATACTAGGTGGTGTGCAGGTCTCCAGGAAAATGGCGTGGTAGGCATTTTCTCTGCAATTCTCCCTACTATGCATGTGCAAAATGCTGAGAAAATGGCCACCACACCATTTTCCCAGAGGCATATGCACCAAAAAACCACTGCCGCTGCAGTGGGATTCCGAAGAGGTAAGTATTGAAAAAATGGGCGCAGGGTGTGTGGTGCGGTCACCTCTGGACCCAGGGGCCCATGTGCATCACACACACTGCATCCATTATAGATACACCACTGGCTGGAGGGAATACAGGGGGCTGGAGGTAACACGGGGGACACGAGTCTGGTTAAAGCTCTGCTGTATGATGATGACATTGGTTATATTACTACACAAACAGACATCTTCTGGACTATGTGATCTCCTACATAAATAGTGAATACAGACTGAAGACACTGTCTGCCAAGGGAGGTTGTAGAGAATCCACCATATAGGTAAAGTGTATTTGGAATGGAATGGAGAGGAATGCTTGTAGAGTGATGAAAAACAGGTGTTGTGCCATGCTTAAACGCCCATTTTAAGTAGCCACACCTCTTGTGACATGTTGCCACACCTCTTGTGACATGTTGCCACACCCCTTGAGACATGTGGTTGCACCAATTTTTCATGCTGGCTTGCACACAGACTACCACTAAGAAATTAGTTCTACTTGCACCACTGCTAAGGGGTCATGGTGTGACTGCTGTAGATGGCGAATGTACCAAAGCGAAGCATTGCATATTGTTAGCAGAAGTCTCCTGCGCTCAATATTCTGCTGTGCCACCTTTACTCGCCCTTATTTCCACCTGTCTCTGTGCCTCAGGAGCTCCCTGTTGAGTGCTTAGCCTACCATTTCTGCTCCAGATCCACTCCATGCACCAGGGGGTATATTTACTAAAGTGTGTGTTTATAGAAGTGATGTTGCCCATAGCATCCAATCAGATTCTATTTATTTATCTAGCACCTTCTAGAAGATAACAGCTAAAATATATCCACCTCTATAAACCCGTACTTTAGTTAACAAACCCCCAGAAGTAAAGGTTACGGTTATCAACACTGGGTGGGACATCCTTCTGTAAGACACGGCCGGCACCAACAGATCCACGTGACATTCTATCGGGCACCATCAACTGCCTCATCAAGGTTTCGCACTTTCCTCTTCGGAGAACTTGGATAACACACAGTATGTTCTTGCTCTTCTTCTGTGCGAAGCAGTGGATGTGCAGGGCCGGTGATCTAGTGGGCCGCTTTCTCTTGACTGTAGCAATACTGCAGTGTGACTGTATTCAGTTGCCGACACTGTCACTGTCAGCTGATGCTGATACTTTTAAGAATGTGTTCATGGCATTAGGACTTGTCATTAGACTTTCATTGGCTAGTTTCACAGGAGTCTGGGGACTGGCTTAGGAGAGTGAAGCCTAAGGCCAAGTCCCGGGTTTACCACAACGGCTGTGGTATACAGTGCCGCTGACGATCCCGGATACACTGCCAGCACATATATTACACACATCTTCACATGTATGTTTATATGTGCTTAGCGCCCCACCCACGCACTAGGAAGTCATTGCTGCAGCCATAACTCCTATCGCTCCTGGGGGGGTGGTATGCGTGACCCCGCCGGTCAGCATACCGCCGCTGGGATTCCGGCAGTGGAATGCCAAGGGGGCGAGCACAACAAGCCCCTTGCGGGCTCTCTCCGCTCGCCATACTGCAGTCGCCACGGGTTCTATTCCCCCTATATGGGTGTCGATCTCCTGACCGCCGGACACATAACTACATCCCATCCTGGGAACAGTCCCTTAATATTTACTCTGTGATTGCGCATCTCCTTTGTTCCAGGCATTGGATGCCACCCAGTGACAAGCAGTAATAATACAGTTTCTTTTTTTGGTGGGGATGTCCTAACTGCTCTTTCACTTATAACTGTACACTGTAGCTCTTTTTGTGAAAATGGCTTTGCACATCATCCTACTCTATTTAGTCTTCATGCTTTTGTATACCACACTGCATGTACCTGACATTCGGTGGCTTAAAATGCCACTGCCACTTAGAGAATGAGTTCCTCCATCTAGCCAATATGATTAAGTAAAACTATATGTGGAGAATAATGTCTTTATCAACCTGCTGTAGTTGTACCCTCCGAACAAGCAGATCCCTAGTTTATAGCTCCCTTCTGGGGAAAGATTAAAAGAGTTTGAACATGAAAGAAGGGGGGAAGCCTTGAGAACATTTGCCTCATCTGATTAATGCTCATTTCTGGAAATCTCGCTTCCTTCTGTTGGGATCACACTTCTGCACCTGATTTGGCCTTTACAACAACAATGACCCTGTCTACCCGGATGGAAGATCTCCATTCCCAGGTAACCCAGCTAAATAGTGAGATTATCGAGATCCTTATCCATGTCAATAAACTCCTCCAAAAAAAGGCATGCACGTGTTGGAACTAAGATTACATGAGTCACTACAACAACATCAACAGATTTAAACCCAGTACATTCTGCAATTGGGATCATGCATTGATCAGAGGATAAAGGAACCTTTGCAAAACTTCTTATGCAATTACATGCCCCAGTGTCCCATCAAGTAGCAGATGTGCAAGCCCTTCGATTTAAAATTGATGACATTGACAATAGAAGACCAATTAGAAACCACACTGCTTGGTGACTACTGCCTTATAAGAGGTAGTAGAAGCAGAGTAGATGGATGATCGCCATGAAAATAAATGACAGATGGCAAATGCATAGATTCCTACATGTTAAGTTTCACTCTCTTGAACCTGTTGGAGCTCCAAAGCAGTTCGACAGACATGCAAGTGCACCTGATATGGACCTCCTGTCCTAACGTGCACTGAGACAGAAATGCAGCAATGATTATGAACCAGTCCTAACTTTTGGTCCTGACTGCTTCATAGAATCAAGCTTGCAGCTTATTCATTCCCTTTTCTACTCTAAGATGTGTGGCTTGACATCATGGCTGAATCTGTTAATGTTAGCAAGCGCCATATTGGAAATGCCATCTGGCACTTAAGGAACAAGTATTTTTCCTCTTCTTTACTGTTGTCTATGTTCTTATTGGATTGCATGTTACACTAAATTAGCAACAATGCCTGCACTGGCTTATCTGTAATGGGTGCAAGGTGCAAGGTGTGCAGTGCACACGGGTCCAAGAGGGCACACACACCACACACTGTGCACCCATTAAAGTATACTCACCCCTCCATCAGCCCGGCACTTGCTGCAGAACAGCAAAAATCACTTGGAAAATGGCCATGTGACTATTTTCCAGTGATTCACCGATGCGCAATAGAGTTGTACCCGGGGATGCAGCATGGGCGCCATGTTCCCGGAGACATACAGATGTGCACTAGACTCTGGCAAAATGCCAGAGGCTACTGCACCACTGGAGAGGAGGGGGCCCAATCGGTGACCGCACACGGACTCTCTCCTCTCTTAGAGCGCCTGTGCATGTGTGTCTGTGGCTATCCTGAACTCAGCTTGTATTTTGACTTTATACCTGTCCAGGGCCATGTTTTTTGGGGCAGGCTAGCTGTGCAGTCACACTGCTGGCTACTTTCGCACTGACTCAAAGCCGGCGCAATACGGTAAGCAAGGATATGCAGTGCATGAAGGTGCCAGGCAGGAGAGGCATTTTCCATTACCTGCTCTGCTGCGGCAGCATCATAATTGCTGATAGTCATATTACCTGGGCCCAGTGTCAGACTGGGGCATGAAGGGACCACCGGGGGACTGCAGTGGTAGGGGCCCATGTTAAGGGATGTGGCCAGCCATCACATTGGTTTGCCTAACCATGAGAGCGTGCATGGTCCGACTCCTTGGTAAATATATACATATAGTAAATACTGCAGTGTATGCATGATAATGTATCAGATTAATAACAGCAATGCACTGTAGAAAATACACCATAGTCCTGTTCAGTTTAATTGAACGTATTTATAATTCAAGTGCATAGTCTATAACCTGATCCCTAGAAGAGGAGGTGGGGCCCACCGGGGGTTTCCCCTGGACCCTTATGGGCCAATCCAACCCTGCCCGGTCCGGACTGTGGGTAGGGCAGTCACCTAGGGGGCCCCACCCTGCCATAAACATTAGCTCAGTTCTGCCGCTGTGTGCATAGGGGACTTCCATCCATCTGACTACCTTCCCTCTACCTCCCTAGAGACAAGGTAAGGGGCATAGTAGTGGCCATGGCAACAGAGCATCAATTTTAGTGGTGTGTTCTCCCCACAACTTAGTTTTCCCCACATGCCTTAATCTGGCCCTGCGTATTACAGCTGCAGTGCAAACTAGGTGCACCACAAGCTGTTGAAAAGGAGAAGGTGTGAAGTTCGAGTAGGGGGGTGGGGCTACACAGCAGGTTAATCTGTGGCCAATATACTGTTTATTGCATTGCGGTGGTAACTGCCTTAAGCCTTCGCCTATTAGATTCTGCAACCCAGGTGAACCAGTGTCAACTGCTCGCACCACATCAGGCCCACATCCATAATCACTTTGTCCATAGTCTGTATCATTTTGATTAGGCCATGGACCCTTCTAATAGGCCCTACACATTAGGCGATTGGCCACCGAGGTGCCCGAAGGCCGATACGGCCGACGGGTGACCCGGCGGCGGGGGAAGTGATGGGGGAGTGAAGTTTCTTCACTCCCTCTTCACCCGGCCCCATAGCCCTGCATGCTAATATGGACGAGATTTTCCATATTGGCATGCATGTATAAACGAGCCGGCACCAACGATAAACGAGCACGGCCGAGCATTGGTCATCGTTGGTGCCTACACACTGAACGATATGAACGAGTTCTCGTTCATTAATGAACGAGAAAGTTCATATCGTTCCGTTAGAGCTTTAAATGTGTAGGGCCCTTTACATCCCATTAATGACTGGCTTTTATAGGCCTCATATTTTAAAGAATGGACTGAGGGGTCTATTTACTAAGCCTTGGATGGAGATAAAGTCGCTGGAGATAAAGTACCAGCCAATCGGCTCCTAACTGTCATTTTTCAAACACAGCCTGTGGCATAGAAGTTAGGAGCCGATTGGCTGGTACTTTATCTCCAGCAACTTTATCTCCATCCAAGGCTTAGTAAATAGACCCCTGAGTCTCTACTGTACATCTATTCTGACTTTATTGCAGTCTTTAAGAAAGTTTTTGAATATGTCTGGGATCATTGATTCTATGTTAGTCTGTTATTCTCTCAACAATGCAGCACATTTATATGTAGATAGGCCATTTATTTTTATACAGTACTTTTTATTCAGAGTTGTGTTGGAAAAATGAAACATTGATACTTAGCCATCTACCTGTAAGATCACTCCGATATAACCAAAGGCAAGTTAACATGTAAAGATTTTCCAGCACATCACACTTTGTATTGAAATTAATATTCCTATCATAACATTTTTCAAAAGAAAGGAACGGCACCCAAAAGCAGCAGTGCTCCCAATTGGCAATACACTTCCAGATAAATCTGTTCGTTCCTACACAAGAGCCTATTGTCAGGGACCCTAATAGTTATCCCTAATTGGCTCTCTGACAATGGTCATAGCAAATAACTATATCACCCTGACTGTTACTATACTAGCATCAGGACTGTAATCACACAGATCCCCAAGTCTTGAAGTAGTGAGATCAGAGTTTAATATAATACAATGAATATTATATCTCTGCCTGTTGTACCATACACTTCTCTTTACTGCTACCACCAGTGGAAAAGTGCATAGGACCCCCAAACACTGTATATATATACTGTGAGCAGATCAGGGTAGGGATGTCATCTCCTGTGGTAGATGAGTGCACTTTCTTCAGCGGCCCCAAATAGGAATACACCAGTCCAGGGTAATTGCCTCAGTTATTTTTATTTGCAGCACATGTTAAACAAAACATAAACGTAAATCTTAACCTGTTTAGGCCCTAACTATACATAAGATTTCCCTCTCTATGGGGTATATTTACTAAAAATCGTATTTTTCTGAATGAGGTTAAAGTTCAAACTCGAATGACATCGAATGTGTGAATTTGCAACTTTTTGAATTTTTTACGCCACATTTACTAAGCTGTCGTATTCTGCATTTTCGTTTTTTCCGATGTCGATGTCATTCGTAATTTCGGCCAGTGTTTTACGGGAGTGAATAGTAAAACACTGCCGACATTAACACAATGAATCTCGGCCGGATCTGTGAGATCCGTGCAGGGCTTCGTTGTGCACCTTCTAAAAAAAAATTAAAGTGTTAAAAATCTAGATTTTTTTTTTCGTGGGGTCCCCCCTCCTAAGCAAAACCAGCCTCGGGCTCTTTGAGCCAGTCCTGGTTGAAAATATATGGGTAAAAAATTGACAGGGGTTCCCCCATATTTGATCAACCAGCACCGGGCTCTGCACCTGGTCCTGGTGCCAAAAATACGGGGACAAAAAGCGTAGGGGTCCCCCGTATTTTTAACACCAGCACCGGGCTCCACCAGTCAGAGAGATAATGCCACAGCCGGGGGACACTTTTATATAGGTCCCTGCGGCCCTGGCATTAAATCACTAACTAGTCACCCCTGGCTGGGGTACCCTGGTGGAGTGGGGACCCCTTAAATCAAGGGGTCCCCCCCCTCCAGCCACCCAAGGGCCAGGGGTGAAGCCCGAGGCTGTCCTCCCCATCCAAGGGCGGCGGATGGGGGGCTGATAGCCAAGTGTAAAGAAAAGAATAGTGTTTTTTGTAGCAGTACTACAAGTCCCAGCAAGCCTCCCCGCAAGCTGATACTTGGAGAACCTCAAGTACCAGCATGCGGTTGAAAAACAGGCCCGCTGGTACCTGTAGTACTACTACAAAAAAAATACCCAACAAAACACAGAACACACACACTGTGATAGTAAAACTTTATTACATACATGCACACCTACATACATACAAACTTACCTATGTTCACACGAGGGTCGGTCCACTTCTCCATGTAGAATCCACGGGGTACCTGTGAATAAAATTATACTCACACAATCCAGTGTAGATCGATCCTCTTCTACTTGTAATCCACGTACTTGGCAAAAAAACAAACCGAAAAACCCGAACCACGCACTGAAAGGGGCCCCATGTTTACACATGGGACCCCTTTCCCCGACTGCCGGGACCCACCGTGACTCCTGTCAAAGAGGGTCCCTTCAGCCAATCAGGGAGCGCCACATCGTGGCACTCTCCTGATTGACTGTGCGCTCCTGAGCTGTCAGTCAGGCTGCGCACGGCAGAGATACAATGTAGCGCATAGGCGCTCCATTGTATCCAATGGTGGGAACTTTGTGGTCAGCGGTTGAGGTTACTCGCGGTCAACCGCTGACCGCTAAGTAGTCCACGGCTGTAGCTACCTCTGTGTCGGCAGTCGCTCGTCAATCCATAAGTATACTAGTATCCATCCATCTCCATTGTTTACCTGAGGTGCCTTTTAGTTGTGCCTATTAAAATATGGAGAACAAAAATGTTGAGGTTCCAAAAATAGGGAAAGATCAAGATCGACTTCCACCTCGTGCTGAAGCTGCTGCCACTAGTCATGGCCGAGACGATGAAATGCCAGCAACGTCGTCTGCCAAGGCCGATGCCCAATGTCATAGTACAGAGCATGTAAAATCCAAAACACCAAATATCAGTAAAAAAAGGACTCAAAAATCTAAAATAAAATTGTCGGAGGAGAAGCGTAAACTTGCCAATATGCCATTTACCACACGGAGTGGCAAGGAACGGCTGAGGCCCTGGCCTATGTTCATGGCTAGTGGTTCAGCTTCACATGAGGTTGGAAGCACTCAGCCTCTCGCTAGAAAAATTAAAAGACTCAAGCTGGCAAAAGCACAGCAAAGAACTGTGCGTTCTTCGAAATCACAAATCCACAAGGAGAGTCCAATTGTGTCGTTTGCGATGCCTGACCTTCCCAACACTGGACGTGAAGAGCATGCGCCTTCCACCATTTGCACGCCCCCTGCAAGTGCTGGAAGGAGCACCCGCAGTCCAGTTCCTGATAGTCAGATTGAAGATGTCAGTGTTGAAGTACACCAGGATGAGGAGGATATGGGTGTTGCTGGCGCTGGGGAGGAAATTGACCAGGAGGATTCTGATGGTGAGGTGGTTTGTTTAAGTCAGGCACCCGGGGAGACACCTGTTGTCCGTGGGAGGAATAGGGCCATTGACATGCCTGGTGAAAATACCAAAAAAATCAGCTCTTCGGTGTGGAAGTATTTCAACAGAAATGCGGACAACATTTGTCAAGCCGTGTGTTGCCTTTGTCAAGCTGTAATAAGTAGGGGTAAGGACGTTAACCACCTCGGAACATCCTCCCTTATACGTCACCTGCAGCGCATTCATCATAAGTCAGTGACAAGTTCAAAAACTTTGGGCGACAGCGGAAGCAGTCCACTGACCAGTAAATCCCTTCCTCTTGTAACCAAGCTCACGCAAACCACCCCACCAACTCCCTCAGTGTCAATTTCCTCCTTCCCCAGGAATGCCAATAGTCCTGCAGGCCATGTCACTGGCAATTATGACGAGTCCTCTCCTGCCTGGGATTCCTCCGATGCATCCTTGCGTGTAACGCCTACTGCTGCTGGCGCTGCTGTTGTTGCTGCTGGGAGTCGATGGTCATCCCAGAGGGGAAGTCGTACTCGTAAGACCACTTTTACTACTTCCACCAAGCAATTGACTGTCCAACAGTCCTTTGCGAGGAAGATGAAATATCACAGCAGTCATCCTGCTGCAAAGCGGATAACTGAGGCCTTGGCATCCTGGGCGGTGAGAAACGTGGTTCCGGTATCCATCATTACTGCAGAGGCAACTAGAGACTTGTTGGAGGTACTGTGTCCCCGGTACCAAATACCATCTAGGTTCCATTTCTCTAGGCAGGCGATACCGAAAATGTACACAGACCTCAGAAAAAGACTCACCAGTGTCCTAAAAAATGCAGTTGTACCCAATGTCCACTTAACCACGGACATGTGGACAAGTGGAGCAGGGAAGGCTCAGGACTATATGACTGTGACAGCCCACTGGGTAGATGTATGGACTCCCGCCGCAAGAACAGCAGCGGCGGCACCAGTAGCAGCATCTCGCAAACGCCAACTCTTTCCTAGGCAGGCTACGCTTTGTATCACCGCTTTCCAGAATACGCACACAGCTAAAAACCTCTTACGGCAACTGAGGAAGATCATCGCAGAATGGCTTACCCCAATTGGACTCTCCTGTGGATTTGTGGCATCGGACAACGCCAGCAATATTGTGTGTGCATTAAATATGGGCAAATTCCAGCACATCCCATGTTTTGCACATACCTTGAATTTGGTGGTGCAGAATTATTTAAAAAACGAGAGGGGCGTGCAAGAGATGCTGTCGGTGGCCAGAAGAATTGCGGGACACTTTCGGCGTACAGGCACCACGTACAGAAGACTGGAGCACCACCAAAAACGCCTGAACCTGCCCTGCCATCATCTGAAGCAAGAAGTGGTAACGAGGTGGAATTCAACCCTCTATATGCTTCAGAGGTTGGAGGAGCAGCAAAA
This sequence comes from Pseudophryne corroboree, assembly GCF_028390025.1. Classification (NCBI taxonomy): domain Eukaryota; kingdom Metazoa; phylum Chordata; class Amphibia; order Anura; family Myobatrachidae; genus Pseudophryne; species Pseudophryne corroboree. The sequence goes on from NC_086448.1 coordinate 528,740,614, forward strand.
GGCCATTCAAGCCTATACAACTGAGCACGATATAGGAGGAGGAATACACCTGTCTCAAGCGCAGTGGAGAATGATTTCAACGTTGTGCAAGGTTCTGCAACCTTTTGAACTTGCCAGTGTTGCCACACGTGAAGTCAGTTCAGACACTGCCAGCCTGAGTCAGGTCATTCCCCTCATCAGGCTTTTGCAGAAGAAGCTGGAGACATTGAAGGAGGAGCTAACACAGAGCGATTCCGCTAGGCATGTGGGACTTGTGGATGGAGCCCTTAATTCGCTTAACAAGGATTCACGGGTGGTCAATCTGTTGAAATCAGAGCACTACATTTTGGCCACCGTGCTCGATCCTAGATTTAAAACCTACCTTGGATCTCTCTTTCCGGAAGACACAAGTCTGCTGGGGTTCAAAGAACTGCTGGTGACAAAATTGTCAAGTCAAGCGGAACGCGACCTGTCAACATCTCCTCCTTCACATTCTCCCGCAACTGGGGGTGCGAGGAAAAGGCTCAGAATTCCGAGCCCACCCGCTGGCGGTGATGCAGGGCAGTCTGGAGCGACTGCTGATGCTGACATCTGGTCCGGACTGAAGGACCTGACAACGATTACGGACATGTCGTCTACTGTCACTGCATATGATTCTCTCCCCATTGAAAGAATGGTGGAGGATTATATGAGTGACCGCATCCAAGTAGGCACGTCAGACAGTCCGTACTTATACTGGCAGGAAAAAGAGGCAATTTGGAGGCCCTTGCACAAACTGGCTTTATTCTACCTAAGTTGCCCTCCCACAAGTGTGTACTCCGAAAGAGTGTTTACTGCCGCCGCTCACCTTGTCAGCAATCGGCGTACGAGGTTACATCCAGAAAATGTGGAGATGATGTTCATTAAAATGAATTATAATCAATTCCTCCGTGGAGACATTGACCAGCAGCAATTGCCTCCACAAAGTAGTACACAGGGAGCTGAGATGGTGGATTCCAGTGGGGACGAATTGATAATCTGTGAGGAGGAGGATGTACACGGTGATATATCGGAGGCTGATGATGAGGTGGACATCTTGCCTCTGTAGAGCCAGTTTGTGCAAGGAGAGATTAATTGCTTCTTTTTTGGTGGGGGTCCAAACCAACCCGTCATTTCAGTCACAGTCGTGTGGCAGACCCTGTCACTGAAATGATGGGTTGGTTAAAGTGTGCATGTCCTGTTTATACAACATAAGGGTGGGTGGGAGGGCCCAAGGACAATTCCATCTTGCACCTCTTTTTTCTTTCATTTTTCTTTGCGTCATGTGCTGTTTGGGGGGTGTTTTTTGGAAGGGCCATCCTGCGTGACACTGCAGTGACACTCCTAGATGGGCCAGGTGTTTGTGTCGGCCACTAGGGTCGCTTAGCTTACTCACACAGCTACCTCATTGCGCCTCTTTTTTTCTTTGCGTCATGTGCTGTTTGGGGAGTGTTTTTTGGAAGGGCCATCCTGCGTGACACTGCAGTGCCACTCCTAGATGGGCCAGGTGTTTGTGTCGGCCACTAGGGTCGCTTAGCTTACTCACACAGCTACCTCATTGCGCCTCTTTTTTTCTTTGCGTCATGTGCTGTTTGGGGAGTGTTTTTTGGAAGGGCCATCCTGCGTGACACTGCAGTGCCACTCCTAGATGGGCCAGGTGTTTGTGTCGGCCACTTGGGTCGCTTAGCTTAGCCATCCAGCGACCTCGGTGCAAATTTTAGGACTAAAAATAATATTGTGAGGTGTGAGGTGTTCAGAATAGACTGAAAATGAGTGGAAATTATGGTTATTGAGGTTAATAATACTTTGGGATCAAAATGACCCCCAAATTAAGCTGTTTTTTAGGGTTTTTTGAAAAAAACACCCGAATCCAAAACACACCCGAATCAGACAAAAAAAATTTGGTGAGGTTTTGCCAAAACGCGTTCGAACCCAAAACACGGCCGCGGAACCGAAACCAAAACACAAAACCCGAAAAATTTCCGGTGCTCATCACTACTACATACACTTGCTGAAAGACAAAGAATGTCTTTCATGTGAAGTCTAACCAGCTTTCAGGACATCTATATGCAGACGGTATCCGTTCACATGGTCGACCATGTTATGGTCGACAGTCATTAGGTCGACCACTATTGGTCGACATTGACATGGTCGACATGGACGACACATGAAAATGGTCGACGCATGAAATGTCGACACATGAAAAGGTCGACATGAGTTTTTTTACTTTTTTTTTCTTTTGGGGAACTTTTCCATACTTTACGATCCACGTGGACTACGATTGGAACGGTAATCTGTGCCGAGCGAAGCGGTAGCGGAGCGAAGGCACCATGCCCGAAGCGAGGGGACGCGGTGCACTAATTGGGGTTCCCAGTCACTTTACGCAAAAAACGACACCAAAAAAAGTAAAAAAACTCATGTCGACCTTTTCATGTGTCGACCTTTCATGTGTCGACCATTTTCATGTGTCGACCATATGTCCATGTCGACCATGTCAATGTCGACCAATAGTGGTCGACCTAATGACTGTCGACCATAACATGGTCGACCATTCATACCGGAACCATGCAGACATGTATGAAAGGGCTTTGTTTAATCTATCTCCTGTCCATGCAATTTTTTTTAAATGAAATTATATCAGACTTCCCTTTGGGCTCCCCGAGTGGCATTAAGATTCTATTGATCTGTTTGAGGCAAAATTATAACATCACAAGAACATATCTTGCACTATATTCTAATATATCCATAATATCTACACCCATGCGGGTCTAACAGTCTGTTTTGACACCAAAGGCCACCAGCCATCTATGTTTGAGAAAAACAAAGCTTAGGTGGTTTGCAGAGTATTAATCCAATGCATGGTTTACACCTCTCTTTAAATAATTCAATATCTTGTAAAATTATCCTTGAAGTTTTGATATCACACAGTTATTTTTACTACCATATCCTTCTTGTATTCTGTTGTCACTGATACCTTTATTAAACAGTCTCTGATTCAAAAATATCAGCTTCCACCATGTCCTCTCAAGAAGCCTCTTTATGTTATAGCTATTATAATTATTTTGATTTACATTTTAGGCCCCTTAGCACCGCCGCTAATTCTTCCTCTGACCCAGCACCCATCTCCCAACACAGCACCCATCACCCAGCAGCACAGATCACAGCAGCAGCCAGCAACACTCATCACCACTCACCCATAGCAATCCTCATTTTGGTGCCATATGCCAGCAAGAGCATAGGTGCCTCCACCCCCCATAATTGAAATAGGAACAGGGTGCACCAAAAGCGTGCAGCCAAAAAGTGGCATTTTATTGCTGGGAAGGGGCATGGTCACACAGTAGTGCCCCTAATTCAAATTATCCCACACATAAGTGCAACGTTTTTCACATTATATCACACAATAGTGTCCATCATTCACATTATGTCAAGCAATAGTGTTCCCTATTCATGTAACGTCACATGATAGTGTCCCTTATTCACATTGCACCACACCATATCACTCCTTGTTAACACTACACCACACCGTATCGCTCCTGAAGGCCAGTACCTCCAATGTCTCTGGGAGTTACGCCACTGATATGCATTACAGCCTAATCACAGGCAGTGAAGTGTTTCAATGAAGCACGGAATACTGTAGCTCTTTGTTGGCTACCCATGTGTGATCAAAGCCTGGATTGGGGTCACACCACACAGGAACAAGATGAACCTTTATGTCAAGCACTGGAGTTTAATCCAGATAAATGTCACTTTAGGTGTTAGCAGATCCTGTTATTGTATCATCATATCTTCTTTTTTTTAAACATGTTTTTGTTTATTGAAGCATCAGATGTGCAACAGATTATACAGTACACTAATACAAATGGTACTGAACAATGGGGGTAATTCCAAGTTGATCGCAGCAGGAATATTGTTAGCAGTTGTGAAAAACCATGTGCACTGCAGGGGAGGCAGATATAACATGTGCAGAGAGAGTTAGATTTGGGTGTGGTGTGTTCAATCTGCAATCTAATTTGCAGTGTAAAAATAAAGCAGCCAGTATTTACCCTGCACAGAAATAAAATAACCCACCCAAATCTAACTCTTTCTGCACATGTTATATCTGCCTCCCCTGCAGTGTACATGGTTTTGCCCAACTGCTAAAAAATTTCCTGCTGCGATCAACTTGGAATTACCCCCAATGTGTCGTAAAGATAGTGAAAACATTAAGGATATCATTCTATTACAGGGAAGTTCCATCCTCACATTAAAAGAAAATTGAGTATCACCAGCCATCTCTTAACAAACACTGTAGCCATATGGCAAATTCAGTCATGTGCGGTCAGGCTAGGCAGGAGAGGCAGAGCTCTTCAGAGTTTTTGACTATAAAAATTATTAGAGTAATGCAAAAAAAGATATGTATAACTTATATAATCGTCATTGTATTATTCTAATACTTTTTATAGTCATAGTTGTATTATTCTAATTATTTTTATTTATGTAAATCTGGCTGTGATACTAATCAGTGTATCCCCAGCTGTTGACTTCACTGCACCTCACTGGTCAAATGCCACCACCAGAGGACAAGCTTGGATTACTGTGATTCTTAGGTATGACCAATTACCTGTCTAACTGTATATTTCATTACGTTGAAGTAACAGCATATGCTACATCAACATGTAGAAAGGTGTTGGCAGGACTCTTAAAATATGTTAATAATCTTCACTGTTCTAAAACAACGAGTTATATTATCTGTGGATCCATCACAACACTGGGTAGGTGCTGTGTGTCTTTAACATGGCAAGGCAGTTGTGTTTACTTCCACAGCTCTAAATCCAGATTTGCACAGATAAACAAAGATCTGGTTATAGTTGAAACTCAGTCATCAGCTCCTCTCTGTATTTGTGTGTATTACAACAACTTACAGGAACTGCCATTACAGACCCTGGGGGTGGGGGGTGTTTGGGGTAAGCTATGGGGGCACATTCTCTGGGTCTCCGGATTTGAGGGGGCACAAGGACGGTTGGAGACAAAATGCGGGAAACCCATGATGAGTCGGAAGCATGACTTGTAGGGGTAGGTTTCAGAAGGTAGGCCGGAGCTCCCCTGACCCGTCTTTAGCTGCTGTTCGGTCCAGTGATTTAAACCGGGCTCCATGCCTGCACCTCTGGACTAATGAGCAGGGCACAGGCAAAAAGAGATCCGGAATCACCCGGCACAGTAACGTTTTTTTTCACCTATCTGCGCTGCGTTTTTGGGGAGGGGTAACACAAACACAGGCTGCTGCTGAAGACATATAGGGGTGAGCGACACAGGCTGCTGCAGTGATACAGGAAGAGGGGGAACACAAACTGTTCTAGAGACTGGGGAGAGGGGGTGCAGGTTGCTGCTGAGATATCAGGGGGAGGGGCAACAACTGGTGTAAAATCTGTGACCATTTTAAGTAGAGGATGAGACCCAATCTTCACCAGGCGATGCAATTTATTAAACAAAAAAATTATAACAAATTAAAACAAAAAAAAAGTGGAAATGATGTTCCTTGCATTGCGAAAAACCATCTCCACTTTTGCAGAGTGAAGATGGTTTTTCGCAATGCAAGGAACATCATTTCCACTTTTTTTTAGTTTTAATTTGTTATAATTTTTTTGTTTAATAAATTGCATAATACCAAACAAATGGTGAACCTTTACGTGATGTCTGCGGAAAAACATGAAGAAGGAAATGAAATACTGTACAGCCAGTATGTGTGAGAACAGAATATCACCTGTGTATCCAATATCACCTGTGTATCCACTATCTTATTTACTGACTGCCTTTCATGCAAGAAAAGGTTCTGGATTAAGAAATGGAACAATCAACCAATGTACACAATGATGCGATAATAGTAAATTGATATTTAAAATCTGTAATATGATTCAGAGCAGCTCAGATATTACATTATTTCCTGACAATGAGAGAACTTAAGCACATCCAATGTTCCACCAAATTACTTGAAAACTGTTGAAAAAAATGAAAATGTGTTTCAAATGAAATAGAAAGACACCTTGTACACAGGATTAAAGTTAATAAAGTATCAATTACTGTACTTTTTCAAGAATATTAAATCATTGAAAACCGTTTTTGATACCAAAAGGGCCCTTAACCATTGGCTGTCTTGCATTATTTAACAAAATAAAAATACTAGTGTGTACAGGTCCTATAAAACGAAAAGTGAAGAACTAGATCTCCCAAATTAGCCAGTGACAATCTATTAACACTAACAGTGATGACTGCTGCTCCCAATTACCAAATAGGGGGAAGAACTGAACCCCTAGAAATGCTAAACAAAACATAAAGTAACAGAAGCACTGTCAATCACTTAATATTTATTAAATTGTGGGAGTAATCAGGTGTTTTTTGGAACTTGTATTTTAAATGGCTTCAAATTATCCATATATATACTTATACCCATTTTTATGTACCCCCAATTTAATTTGAGCACCTATTTTGCTGAAAAAATAACTTTTTCTTAAAAATGCATAGGGGGAAATTCAAATGTTATTGCGTGTCCCCGCACCCGCGCGCCCCCGTCGGCAGCTATTCAAATGTTGCTGCCAAGAGGTGCGAGATCTTAATTTCAGCTAGCTACCCCCGGGGGTAGGAAGCTGAAATACGCGACAAGTGACACGTTTGGGCACCCACTTTTTGCATCACCCATTTGTTTAATCTGGTTTTGATGCTTTACGCAGCTAATCCTGACTGAAATGGGTGCGATCAGCGCGATAATGGGGTACAATTAAATATCGCCCTGCGATCTCCCGTCAACTTAGACAAGCGATCTGGCACAATTAAGCAATTGAATTTCCCCCTATATAACAGCCATTTGACCCAAATTAAGTACCCAAATACTTTTATTATAACAACTAATAAACTTCTATACTATTATTCTATATTTGTTTAGCTTTTTTGGGCATACGGGCAGATTTCCCCTTTTTAAATCCTACACTTTTCACTGGTTTTGCAAGAATTATTGGGCAAATCCCATTTGCAATTGGATAGGTCAAAAAACGGGAGTTTGTGTACTGGCAAAAAGCTATTTTCACAGCACTGTATGTTTTTCGCTTGTACAAACAATTGAGTTCCCCCTTACTCTAGTTTAAATGCTAGTAGAACACTGGAAACAATTTGATAATAAAAGTATCAATCTATTCCAAAGAAAGAAGTAGTTAGTAAGTAAGTACGCAGAGTTGCAAGCCAAAGTTCATAGATCAACAGAAACAACTTGATAATAGAGCACTGGAAACAATTATATAATAGAAGGGTGGTGTGTGTGCATGTGTAACACACAGTCACAAGCTGCAGTCAGCCACATAGTCTGTTTGACTACAAGTTGACCCACTCGCGCATTTCTCCTGCAAGGGCCATAGCCTTCTTAAATGCCACGTTATATCATACACAATTAGAATTGGGAAGACTATATAATTTTTTGGGGATGTGGTTATGTGACCGGCAGTCGGGAGACCACCAGTTACAATACCGACGCCGTGATCCTGAAAGCTGAAAAGCCCGCCAGTCGGCATACCGGCCAACAGGGACTATTCCCACTCGGTGTCCACGACACCCATAGAGTGGGAATAGAACCTATGGTGAGTGCAGCAAGCCACCTCGCCCCCCGCCGACTATCTACCGGCGTCGGTATGGTGACTGGTGGTCACACGAACCCAACCCAATTTTTTTAAATAATATTTTTTCATATATACTGCTTACTATAAGTTAATCACCATTCACTTAATCCTGTCAGTCAACTAAGCAGACAGATAGTGCAAATATTAGATCATTTAGGGGTAGATTTACTAAGAATCGTGTTTGCCTGAGTTTGCATCCTCGGGCGTGTTTGGCCATTTTTGCAAACAAGGAAATACAGTATATTAAAGGCAAACACAGGAGTGTTGCATTGAATCGAACTTCAAAACATGGGTGAAATCACAAATACGGCCAAATACATCATTGTCCAAACTCGGATGTATTTTCCACAGGAGACAACAGTACACGGAAATTGACCAAAATTTGTGTTTGCAAACACACCCATGAATTGTTCAGACTAGGACCAAAATAAATGTTTCAAATACACCTCCTCACCAGCAGCGTGTTTACAAAAGTGCTTATGACATTTGTTTAGTCACCATCAAAAAAGAAACTTTTAACCGTTTAAAAAAAAAAAAAAACTATGGTTAGCAAATATACTTATATACCACAAAAAAAGTTTGTTCTCAATGATTTGGCACTGACTTCCCTGACTGCACATCCATGAGTGCTGTTTTCATTACTTCTATATCTGTATAATGGCTGCCCATAAAAAACGACGTTTCTTCAGATGTGGGAAGAATGGCTGTACCACGTGTGAATGGATATACAGAAAATAAAACAAGAGATCAACTTATTTGTATCTAAGGAAAAATATACTACAAATTATTTTTTTTATGAATAGTGACTAGATGCCGTGCACATTTCTGGTAACATATTTATATATGACTAGCTGGAGTACCCTGCGTTGCCCGGGATTTTAAGAATGTCTGTTTACAAAAAATAAATTTAAATATTAAACACACAGTATAAATAACATTGTAGATAGCTGAATACCCGTGCTTCACTACGGGATGAGAATGGTAAATTAGAATAATAGTTGTTCGTTAATTTACGTTTGGTTGGAGATCTAGTATATAAGCATATCTTACTTCCCTGACGCACTTTGTTTAGTGGCCGGACTCCTTTTTGTTCCCCCAAGGGACCCTGCTCCTACCACTATATAACTCTCAGTCTGTGGTTTCCTGCTGCCTCCATTCCACTCCTCGCATCATGTCAGTGCCCCTGTGAAATTATCATTTTTTTTACAGTTTCTTATATAGCGCAGCACATTATGTATCTCCTGATATACTCTGTGCTGCTGGGGGACCGTGCTACTTCCACTATATGACTCTCAGTATTTGGGTTTGTGCTACCTGCATTCCCCTTCTCACATCATGTCACTGGCCCTGTCACATGCAGCCCTGTCATCACTGACATATCATGCATGTCCTGATATAGTCTGTGCTGCTGGCCCACCCCTAGGTGTGCTAATGGTGTGTTACCCCCACAGTGTTTGTTCCAAGAATGCAAGTCATATGTGTAGCAAGTTTGGTGTAAATTGCTTCAGACATTCCAGAGTTATGCTGTCTGCTGAAAAACTCTGTGCTGCTGCCTCACCCTAGGGGTGTCAAAACCTCCCCCCCCCCATCCACAGTGTTTGTTCTGAGCTTGTAAGTCATATGTGTACCAAGTTTGTTGTAAATTGGTCCAGGCATTCAGGAGTTATACTGTCTCCTGAAATACTCTGTGCTTCTCTTTCACCCCTAGGGGTGTCTAACCCCCACAGAGTTTGGTCCCAGATTGTAAGTCAGATGTGTACCAAGTTTGGTGTAAATGGCTCCAGGCCTTCCACAGTTTTGCTCCCTGCTGACATACTCTGTGCTGCTGTCCCACCTCTAGGGGTGTCTGACCCCCACAGTGTTTGTTTCCAGAGTGTAAGTCATATGTGTACCAAGTTTGTTGTAAATTGCTGCAAGCATTCCAGAGTTATGCTGTCTGCTGAAATACTCAGTGCTGCTGCCTCACCCCTAGGGGTGCTAGGGGTGTCTTCCTCCCACAGTGTTTATTGCCATATTGTAAGGCATATGTGTACCAATTTTTGAGTACATTGCTCCAGCAATTCCGGAGTTATGCTGTCTCCTGATTTACTCTGTGCTGCTGTCTGCCCCCCTAGTGGTTCTAGGGATTTCAGATTGTTTTAGTTGCCTCCGCCGTGTTTTAATATGCTCATATGTAAAATTTCACGATCTTCGCTTGTAAACTGTGGATTTGTATAGAAAGACAGAAGGACAAATTTTCATTTTTATATATTAGATTTGTTATAATGGGATACAGTTATATGGATATATTATTTTAGATATTATATAATTTATTAATTATTCTTAATTATATACTCAAGTTTAATATTTTTAATTTATACAATGTACTATTTTATTCCGGGTAGTTGGTGTTATCTGAGGTTATGTAACTATTGCTTACATTGCTTTTTAGCTTAATGATGATATTGTATTAATATTAGTGTTATGACATCCTATGGTCTGGATGAGCCACAATCTATATGTACTTTTAAAGGAACGATATTTGTATGTAGAAAGGTATATATTTCCAGAGGCGGATTGGCCATAGGATCTATAGGGAAGATTCCTGGTGGGCTGGCGTACCCGCGGGGCCTGTTTTGTTTGAGGACATGTGGTCCTATTTATAGACATAATGAATAAGATGCCAAACTATTTGCATATATGAAAATGACTTTGCCACTTAGCCTGTGATTGCAGATGATCTAGTGTATGCTCTGTCTGCCTGCTTGGCTGACATATAAGATTGAGTGTATAGTGATTGGGATACGGTTGGTGTAATAAGTAAGAAAATATATCTTTCTAAAGAATGATATAGTTTCCTAAATTCTGAAGGTGTATCATATAATGTGCTCATAATATTTCATTTGATTTCTTTTTAACTTCCCCCTTGATGCTGGACATGCCCACTATCTGGAAAGCCTTGGGGGGAGGGTGCTGCTGCCATGGCCCATGGCTAGACCTTACACTTCTGGTGCTACCCATGTGGGGCCACTAGTACAAATTTTTCCAGGGCCGCTTTTTGTTCCCAATCCGCCCCTGTATATTTCTGTATAAAATTTGCATATTATAATTGTGATTTTTTTTTTTTAAACTGTCTTTATAGTGTTTTGCATATGTAAAGTTAGATATTTTATTGAATATTAGTATGCCCCGAAGTAGTGAATATCCAGAAAATATAGCCGATAATGTGCTTTGGAAATGAATCTGAAATGAGGCTTGGAGGTCATGATAAAGCGTGCATGTGCTAGACAGAGCTATGTCTCGGGACTGAGTGCGTATGCGCCACACTAGCATGTGATTAAGGGGGACATTTACTAAGCAGTGATAAGAGTGGAGAAGTGAGCCAGTGGTGAAGTTTCCTCATCAACCAATCAGCAGCTCTGTATAATTTTATAGTATGCAAATTATAGATGTTACTACAGTGCTGATTGGTTGTCATGGGCAACTTCTCCACTGGCTCACTTCTCCGCTCGTATCACTGCTTAGTAAATGTTCCCCTTAGAAGCATACTGGCCCTAAAAGATTGGATGTGGCATACAACAGAGACATCTTGTGGGGAAGCCACTGAACACTGTAGGTGGAGAAATGTGTTGAGCCCTTTTCTTTGGAACACAGGGGGTCTGCGCATACGCCGGCGCATGGCAGCCATCGTTGCCTAGTGATCGTCTCTGAGACGTTAAGCCGCTGTTTAGGGGGCGCAGTCCGGCCAGCGCAGGCATGGCCGAACCGTTGGGGGGGGGGGGGGGGAGAGGCCACGGCGGCTGCGTGACGTCACGCGCAGCCGCTGCGGGCTGGGGTGCGACGAGTAGCTCCCGGCCAGCACGCTAAAGCTGCACTGGTCGGGAGCTACTCTTGAAGTGCAAAGGCATCGCCGCTGTGCGATGCCTTTGCACTTCTGTGGGAGGGGGCCGGCACTGACATGCGGGGCGGACTAGCCCTGTGCTGGGTATCCCCCCACATGTCAGTGTGAATGATCGTAGCTGTGCTAAATTTACCATAGCTACGATCAACTCGGAATGACCCCCACAGTGCTGTGCAAAAATGATTTGGACTGATACTAGGACAACAGTGATGGATCCCTCTGTATGCCTTCCAGTCCCAGGAAACGGCAAGCTTACACTGCGGATTCAGGGGCAGATGTACTAAGCCTTGGAGAGTGAGAAAGTGGAGAAAGATAAACTACCAACCAAAAAGCCTGTACCATGACAAAGGATTAGTAAATCTCCCCTTAAGTCTTATTTAGAGACTTTCTGCCTAATTCAGGTGGTCTGAGCATGTGCACCGGCTGTTGTGCACGTGCGCGACCTTACACATTGAAACCACGTCCAGGAAGGTTGCAGCCGCAGTGTGATTGACAGCGACAGCCTTCGAGGGGGGGCGTTGCAAACGGGGGCAGGCTGGGACTGTTTACAGGGCGGCTGCGTGACATCACATGCAGCCGCTTAATAAAATGGGCGCCAACTGCCTGATAGTGCAAACGCATCAGGAGGTGGCGTCACACATTCTGGGTGGCCTTTCCTGGTGCTGGGCAGTCCCCAGCATTTGCGGAGATGAACGCAGATCTGGTTGCATATGCAGCAATCTGCGTTCATCTCTGAATAACCCCCTTTGCTCCTGTTTACAGTATATGTGGCAGTAGACCAATAAGAGATTTTTCCATAACTGCACTAACAACCTGGGGCAAGCAGACTAGGAATGGCCATCGGTATGTTGCCCATCGATGGACAATGCATTAGGAATCATTGATGGCATTGCATGCCATTGATGGATCCTACCATCGGAGTTTTGTGCATGCGCAGGTGAGACACGCTGCTCCAGGTCTGGCTTGGCTGCAGGACTCAGAGGACTGGCACACCCGCAGCTACAGTTAAGTATAGTTCAATTCAGTGGAGCAGGTAAGGACTGGCTGGGGGACAGGGGCTGGGCTGCACCAGCAAACATGCTGCTGGGTTGTGTATCGGTTTATTCATTTTCATTTTCTTAATTCGGATGCAGCAAAATCTCATCAAACTAGGGGCGGGATGTACTAAGCCTTGAAAAGTGATAATTTCACTGTGATAAAGTACCAGCCAATCACCTCCTAACTGTCATTTTTCAAACCCAGCCTGTGACATGGCATTTAGGAGCTGATTGGCTGGTACTTTATCACAGTGAAATGATCACTTTTCTTAGCTTAGTACATCCCACCCTAGATCCCTTTTCTCCCCCCACACCTAGGCCCTAGCAGACTGCCACACAATAGCTGAGCTGTGTGAGCCTAGCTGCTGACTACAAGATGAAGGGGTGACAGTCACACCCACAGAGGCATGGGAATTTAGAGATTGAGAGAGTGGGTGGGGCAGAGATGGTGACTGACAGCTGAGCCTGTCAAGTCAGGATAGGCTCAGTGAGGTGGGCAGGACATCACATTTGCAACAGCACACTGTAAGCGGGAAGCACTAAAGGAAAAATGTAGTAAAATCACAGTTTTCTGTATTTTTATCGCATTTCCATATGCAGAAAGCCCTCTATCCCCAGGCTTTGATGCAGAGGGTAACAAAGCATATGACTGCTTATCAGTAGAGCTGTCCTTTGGGAATGCATCTGTGACTCCTGATCCTGACCCATGGCTAGTACAGATAATTCTTGAGTCTGCTTTTGAGGATCAGTTCCCTACATCACACGCACCAGACCTGAATATGTTACCTTTTCTTCTGATTTCTAGCCTGTCACTCTAGAAACCCAGATAGAGGGCCGTTACCTGCATACCAGCACAGGAAAGGCCAAATTACCTTGCTGGGTTGGGTCCCTGATCTGGGCAGCACCAATCCTGGTTGGCAGTATCATTAGATTTGTACGATTTTGTGACAATTCAACTTTTGCAGTTAATTGTTAGTTTCTAGGTATCAGGACCTGAGGCATCCATACCACAGATGACTGCAATTATATTTTCTGTGTTTTCTTACTTTTATTATTCTCACTTATTCTTATTCTTTTTCATTTGCAAGATGATACCAGTGTTTATCTGCTTTGGCTCTGGCTATGACATTTCTTCCATTCAAGATAGTACACTTATCATCTTGATCTGATTGTGTGAGTACTTTTATCCATCATGGGGGTAATTCCAAGTTGATCGCAGCAGGATATTTTTTAGCAGTTGGGCAAAACTATGTGCACTGCAGGGGGGGGGGGGGGGGGCGATATAACATTTGCAGAGAGAGTTAGATTTGGGTGGGTTATTTTGTTTCTGTGCAGGATAAATACTGGCTGCTTTATTTTTACACTGCAATTTAGATTGCAGATTGAACACACCACACCCAAATCTAACTCTCTCTGCACATGTTATATCTGCCCCCCCTGCAGTGCACATGGTTTTGCCCAACTGCTAAAAAATTTCCTGCTATGATCAACTTGGAATTACCCCCAATGCTCAATACAGACTTGAGCCTGCCATCCAAGCTAGAACCATATGACTGTGTTCCCCTTGTATGAGAACATGAGTAGACAGTGACCAATTCTTTTATTTGTGATACTAATTCAATGTGCAAGATAGATTATCTCTTTGTGGTACAACCCAAATTGCTTATCATATTACTTGTTGCTCTTGAATCTATCTCTGCACTAACTATGGGATAGTTGAACTTCTGTTGCTTTTAATGTTTTGTTCCCCTGATGTGTGCATTCATCATTGAGCATGGTTTTAACTCCCTGTTAATCTGCTTGGACTGTTTAGAATTGTTTTCTGTTGCCCTGCTTACATGTTGCTTTAGTGTCCCTGTTTCTTGTAAATCATGTTCCTGTTTTTTTATTGTGAGGTTATATTTTCAGTCATAAGGACCAAGCCTGTGTTACTTTATAATTTATATATTAATACCTTCACTTCATGCAGTAGTGTCATTGTTTAGAGATACTGTGGGACACAGGAGGGTTGTACACACCAGTAGTTATTGTTTACTTACATCTGACTATATACTGTATGAAATGGGTGGACCAGTTTCACCGACTTATAGTGATAATCTTGGAATAGTACTAACTGGTACAGCAGGCTACAGGACTCCTGGCTGCCAGCAGGTGGCCTCTTCTTGTAATGTGTTTTTTTTTTTTTTTTTAATAAACTCAAAATTTTTACCCTGATATGAATCCTTACAGTGTGTGAATCTGATCTGTGCTTGAATTTTGTTTTGATGGCAGTGACCTCATCCTCATATCATGTTTGCTTTATGTTAGATGACAGGTTCTCAGACTTGATCCTCAGTAACCCACACAGTTCATGTTTTCCATGTCACCTGTGAATTTGTAAAATGTGACATTTGGTCATACGGAGTTCACCCGTCGGGTGACCTGGAAAATGTGAACTGTGTGGGGTCCTGAGGACTGAGTTTGAGAACCACTGTGTTAAATGTATTTTCTCTATCGTCCTAAGTGGATGCTGGGGTTCCTGAAAGGACCATGGGGAATAGCGGCTCCGCAGGAGACAGGGCACAAAAGTAAAGCTTTTACAGGTCAGGTGGTGTGTACTGGCTCCTCCCCCTATGACCCTCCTCCAGACTCCAGTTAGATTTTTGTGCCCGGCCGAGAAGGGTGCAATTCTAGGTGGCTCTCATAAAGAGCTGCTTAGAGAGTTTAGCTTAGGTTTTTTATTTTACAGTGATTCCTGCTGGCAACAGGATCACTGCAACGAGGGACAGAGGGGAGAAGAAGTGAACTCACCTGCGTGCAGGATGGATTGGCTTCTTGGCTACTGGACATGAAGCTCCAGAGGGACGATCACAGGTACAGCCTGGATGGTCACCGGAGCCACGCCGCCGGCCCCCTCACAGATGCTGAAGCAAGAAGAGGTCCAGAATCGGCGGCTGAAGACTCCTGCAGTCTTCTTAAGGTAGCGCACAGCACTGCAGCTGTGCGCCATTTTCCTCTCAGCACACTTCACACGGCAGTCACTGAGGGTGCAGGGCGCTGGGGGGGGGGCGCCCTGGGAGGCAAATGAAAACCTTTAAAAAGGCTAAAAATACCTCACATATAGCCCCAGAGGCTATATGGAGATATTTACCCCTGCCTAAATGTACTAAATAGCGGGATACGAGCCCGCCGGAAAAGGGGCGGGGCCTATCTCCTCAGCACACGGCGCCATTTTCTGTCACAGCTCCGCTGGTCAGGAAGGCTCCCAGGTCTCTCCCCTGCACTGCACTACAGAAACAGGGTATAACAGAGAGGGGGGGCAAAATAAATGGCAATATATTAATATAAAAGCAGCTATAAGGGAGCACTTAATCATAAGGCTATCCCTGTCATATATAGCGTTTTTTGGTGTGTGCTGGCAGACTCTCCCTCTGTCTCCCCAAAGGGCTAGTGGGTCCTGTCTTCGTATAGAGCATTCCCTGTGTGTCTGCTGTGTGTCGGTACGTGTGTGTCGACATGTATGAGGACGTTATTGGTGTGGAGGCGGAGCAATTGCCAAATATGAGGATGTCACCTTCTAGGGGGTCGACACCAGAATGGATGCCTTTATTTGTGGAATTACGGGATAGCGTCAACTCGCTTAAGCAGTCGTTTGCCGACATGAGGCGGCCGGACACTCAATTAGTGCCTGTCCAGGCGCCTCAAACACCGTCAGGGGCTGTAAAACGCCCCTTGCCTCAGTCGGTCGACACAGACCCAGACACAGGCACTGATTCCGGTGGTGAAGGTGACGAATCAACCGTATTTTCCAGTAGGGCCACACGTTATATGATTTTGGCAATAAAGGAGATGTTACATTTAGCTGATACTACAGGTACCACTAAACAGGGTATTATGTGGGGTGTAAAAAAACTACCAGTAGTTTTTACCGAATCAGAAGAATTAAATGACGTGTGTGATGAAGCGTGGGGTGCCCCGATAAAAAACTGCTAATTTCAAAGAAGTTATTGGCTTTATACCCTTTCCCGCCAGAGGTTAGGGAGCGCTGGGAAACACCTCCTAGGGTGGACAAAGCGCTAACACGCTTATCAAAACAAGTGGCGTTACCCTCTCCTGAGACGGCCGCACTTAAAGATCCATCAGATAGGAGGATGGAAAATATCCAAAAAGGTATATACACACATGCAGGTGTTATACTACGACCAGCTATTGCGACTGCCTGGATGTGCAGTGCTGGGGTAGTTTGGTCAGAGTCCCTGATCGAAAATATTGATACCCTGGACAGGGACAATATTTTACTGTCGTTAGAACAAATAAAGGATGCATTTCTTTATATGCGTGATGCACAGAGAGATATCTGCACACTGGCATCACGGGTAAGTGCTATGTCCATTTCGGCCAGAAGAGCTTTATGGACACGACAGTGGACAGGCGATGCGTAGAGGAGTTATTTGGGGTCGGTCTATCGGATTTGGTGGCCACGGCTACGGCCGGGAAATCCACCTTTCTACCTCAAGTCACTCCCCAACAGAAAAAGGCACCGACCTTTCAACCGCAGCCCTTTCGTTCCTTTAAAAATAAGAGAGCAAAGGGCTATTCATATCTGCCACGAGGCAGAGGACGAGGGAAGAGACAGCAACAGGCAGCTCCTTCCCAGGAACAGAAGCCCTCCCCGGCTTCTACAAAAGCCTCAGCATGACGCTGGGGCTTCGCAAGCGGACTCGGGGGCGGTAGGCGGTCGTCTCAAGAATTACAGCGCGCAGTGGGCTCACTCGCAGGTAAATCCCTGGATCCTGCAGATAATATCTCAGGGGTACAGGTTGAAATTAGAGACAGAGCCACCTCACCGTTTCCTGAAGTCTGCTTTACCAACGTCCCCCTCAGAAAGGGAGACGGTTTTGGAAGCCATTCACAAGCTGTATTCTCAGCAGGTGATAGTCAAGGTACCTCTTCTACAACAAGAGAAGGGGTATTATTCCACTCTTTTTGTGGTACCGAAGCCGGATGGCTCGGTAAGGCCTATTCTAAATCTGAAGTCCTTGAACCTGTACATAAAGAAGTTCAAGTTCAAGATGGAGTCACTCAGAGCAGTGATAGCGAACCTGGAAGAAGGGGACTTTATGGTATCCTTGGACATCAAGGATGCGTATCTCCACGTTCCAATTACCCCTCACACCAGGGGTACCTCAGGTTCGTTGTACAAAACTGTCACTATCAGTTTCAGACGCTGCCGTTTGGTTTGTCCACGGCACCTCGGGTCTTTACAAAGGTAATGGCCGAGATAATATTTCTTCTTCGAAGAAAAGGCGTATTAATTATCCCATGCTTGGACGATCTCCTAATAAGGGCAAGGTCCAGAGAACAGCTAGAGATGGGTTTAGCACTATCTCAAGAGGTGCTAAAGCAGCACGGATGGATTCTGAATATTCCAAAATCCCAATTAATGCCGACAACTCGTCTGCTGTTCCTGGGGATGATTCTGGACACAGTTCAGAAAAAGGTTTTTCTTCCCGAAGAAAAAGCCAAGGAGTTATCTGACCTGGTCAGGAACCTCCTAAAACCAGGAAAGGTGTCTGTACATCAATGCACAAGAGTCCTGGGAAAAAATGGTAGCTTCTTACGAAGCAATCCCTTTCGGCAGATTCCATGCAAAGGGATCTGTTGGACAAATGGTCAGGGTCGCATCTTCAGATGCACCTGCGGATAACCCTGTCGCCGAGGACAAGGGTATCCCTTCTGTGGTGGTTGCAGGAGGCTCATCTATTGGAGGGCCGCAGATTCGGCATGCAGGATTGGATCCTGGTGACCACGGATGCCAGCCTGAGAGGCTGGGGAGCAGTCACACAGGGAAGAAATTTCCAGGGAGTGTGGTCGAGCCTGAAAAAGTCTCTTCACATAAGCATTCTGGAACTAAGAGCAATCTACAATGCTCTAAGCCAGGCGGAACCTCTGCTTCAAGGAAGACCGGTGTTGATCCAGTCGGACAACATCACGGCAGTCGCCCATGTAAACAGACAGGGCGGCACAAGAAGCAGGAGGGCAATAGCAGAAGCTGCCAGGATCCTTCGCTGGGCGGAGAATCACGTGATAGCACTGTCAGCAGTATTCATCCCGGGCGTGGACAACTGGGAAGCAGACTTCCTCAGCAGACACGACCTTCACCCGGGAGAGTGGGGACTTCATCCAGAAGTTTTCCACATGCTATTAAACCGTTGGGTAAAACCAATGGTGGACATGATGGCGTCTCGCCTCAACAAAACACTGGACAGGTATTGCGCCAGGTCAAGAGATCCGCAGGCAATAGCTGTGGACGCGCTGGTAACACCTTGGGTGTACCAGTCGGTATATGTGTTTCCTCCTCTGCCTCTCATACCAAAGGTATTGAGGATTATACGGCAAAGAGGAGTAAGACTAGTGGCTCCGGATTGGCCAAGAAGGACTTGGTACCCGGAACTTCAAGAGATGGTCACGGACGATCCGTGGCCTCTACTTCTGAGAAGGGACCTGCTTCAGCAGGGTACTTGTTTTTTTTTTCAAGACTTACCGCGGCTGCGTTTGACGGCATGGCGTTTGAATGCCAGATCCTAAAAGGAAAAGGCATTCCAGAAGAAGTCATTCCTACCTTGATAAAGGCAAGGAAGGAAGTCACCGCGAAGCATTATCGCCGTATTTGGCGAAAATATGTTGCGGGGTGCGAGCAGCGGAGTGCTCCGAGGGAGGAATTTCAACTGGGTCGTTTTCCTACATTTCCTGCAATCAGGATTGTCTATGGGTCTCAAATTGGGATCTATTAAGGTTCAAATTTCGGCCCTATCAATATTCTTCCAAAAAGAATTGGCCTCAGTCCCTGAGGTCCAGATTTTTATCAAAGGAGTACTGCATATACAGCCTCCTGTGGTGCCTAAGGTGGCACCGTGGGATCTAAATGTAGTTTTAGATTTCCTCAAATCCAATTGGTTTGAACCACTAAAGAATGTGGATTTGAAATATCTCACATGGAAAGTGACTATGTTACTGGCCCTGGCTTCGGCCGGGAGAGTATCTGAACTGGCGGCTTTGTTTTATAAAAGCCCTTATTTAATTTTCCATTCGACATAGGGCAGAGCTGCGGACGCGTCCGCATTTTCTCCCTAAGGTGGTATCAGCGTTTCACCTGAACCAGCCTATTGTAGTGCCTGCGGCTACAGACGACTTGAAGGACTCCAAGTTGTTGGACGTTGTCAGAGCCTTAAAAATATACATTTAAAGGACGGCTGGAGTCAGAAAATCTGACTCGCTGTTTATACTGTATGCACCCAACAAGTTGGGTGCACCTGCTTCTAAGCAGTCGATTGCTCGTTGGATTTGTAACAAAATTCAACTTGTACATTCTGTGGCAGGCCTGCCACAGCCTAAATCTGTTAAGGCCCATTCCGCAAGGAAGGTGGGCTCATCTTGGGCGGCTGCCCGAGGGGTCTCGGCATTACAACTCTGCCGAGCAGCTACGTGGTCAGGGGAGAACACGTTTGTAAATTTTTACAAATTTGATACCCTGGCAAAGGAGGACCTGGAGTTCTCTCATTCGGTGCTGCAGAGTCATCCGCACTCTCCCGCCCGTTTGGGAGCTTTGGTATAATCCCCATGGTCCTTTCAGGAACCCCAGCATCCACTTAGGACGATAGAGAAAATAAGAATTTACTTACCGATAATTCTATTTCTCGGAGTCCGTAGTGGATGCTGGGCGCCCATCCCAAGTGCGGATTATCTGCACATAGTTATTGTTAACTAATTCGGGTTATTGTTTAGGAAGCCATCTTTCAGAGGCTCCTCTGTTATCATACTGTTAACTGGGTTTAGATCACAAGTTGTACGGTGTGATTGGTGTGGCTGGTATGAGTCTTACCCGGGATTCAAAATCCTCCCTTATTGTGTACGCTCGTCCGGGCACAGTACCTAACTGGAGTCTGGAGGAGGGTCATAGGGGGAGGAGCCAGTACACACCACCTGACCTGTAAAAGCTTTACTTTTGTGCCCTGTCTCCTGCGGAGCCGCTATTCCCCATGGTCCTTTCAGGAACCCCAGCATCCACTACGGACTCCGAGAAATAGAATTATCGGTAAGTAAATTCTTATTGTTTTAATTATACAGTTTGAGTATCCCATATCCAAATATTCCGAAATACAGAATATTCCGAAATACGGACTTTTTCGAGTGAGAGTGAGATAGTGAAACCTTTGTTTTTTATTGGCCCAATGTACACAAACTTTGTTTAATACACAAAGTTATTAAAAATATTGTATTAAATGACCTTCAGGTTGTGTGTATAAGGTGTATATGAAACATAAATGAATTGTGTGAATGTAGACACACTTTGTTTAATGCACAAGGTTATAAAAATAATGGCTAAAATTACCTTCAGGCTGTATGTATAAGGTGTATATGTAACATAAATGCATTATGTGCTTAGATTTAGGTCCCATCACCGTGATATCTCATTACGGTATGCAATTATTCCAAAGTACGGAAAAATCCGATATCCAAAATGCCTCTGGTCCCAAGCATTTTGGATAAGGGATACTCAACCTGTATTATGCTGAGCAAAACTTCCAAAATAAAAAAAGAAAATGGATATGTTAAAGTAAAGGAGTAATTTGAAGAGATGAATAAAAGGTGGACATGAAATGGTGTAGAAGTAGAGAAGAGGAAATAGGGTTGAGGGGATAGGTTGTAGAATTAGATGGTGAAATGACTGCAGAGAATTTAACTCAGGCACTGGGAGCTCTCCTGTGGAGAGAATGGGGATTGATGTGTGTAGTAGAAGGTGGGTTGTGTATGCAGGATATTTTGTTGAATGGTTTTGAATAGTGATGTGCACCGGACATTTTTCGGGTTTTGTGTTTTGGTTTTGGATTCGGTTCCGCGGCCGTGTTTTGGATTCGGACGCGTTTTGGCAAAACCTCACCGAAATTTTTTTGTCGGATTCGGGTGTGTTTTGGATTCGGGTGTTTTTTTCAAAAAACCCTAAAAAACAGCTTAAATCATAGAATTTGGGGGTCATTTTGATCCCATAGTATTATTAACCTCAATTACCATAATTTCCACTCATTTCCAGTCTATTCTGAACACTTCACACCTCACAATATTATTTTTAGTCCTACAATTTGCACCGAGGTCGCTGGATGGCTAAGCTAAGCGACACAAGTGGCCGACACAAACACCTGGCCCATCTAGGAGTGGCACTGCAGTGTCAGGCAGGATGGCACTTCAAAAAAATTGTCCCCAAACAGCACATGATGCAAAGAAAAAAAGAGGCGCACCAAGGTCGCTGTGTGACTAAGCTAAGCGACACAAGTGGCCGACACAAACACCTGGCCCATCTAGGAGTGGCACTGCAGTGTCAAGACAGGATGGCACTTCAAAAAAATTGTCCCCAAACAGCACATGATGCAAAGAAAAAAAAGAGGCGCACCAAGGTCGCTGTGTGACTAAGCTAAGCGACACAAGTGGCCGACACAAACACCTGGCCCATCTAGGAGTGGCACTGCAGTGTCAAGACAGGATGGCACTTCAAAAAAATTGTCCCCAAACAGCACATGATGCAAAGAAAAAAAAGAGGCGCACCAAGGTCGCTGTGTGACTAAGCTAAGCGACACAAGTGGCCGACACAAACACCTGGCCCATCCAGGAGTGGCACTGCAGTGTCAAGACAGGATGGCACTTCAAAAAAATTGTCCCCAAACAGCACATGATGCAAAGAAAAAAAGAGGCGCACCAAGGTCGCTGTGTGACTAAGCTAAGCGACACAAGTGGCCGACACAAACACCTGGCCCATCTAGGAGTGGCACTGCAGTGTCAAGACAGGATGGCACTTCAAAAAAATTGTCCCCAAACAGCACATGATGCAAAGAAAGAAAGAGGTGCACCAAGGTCGCTGTGTGACTAAGCTAAGCGACACAAGTGGCCGACACAAACACCTGGCCCATCTAGGAGTGGCACTGCAGTGTCAAGACAGGATGGCACTTCAAAAAAATTGTCCCCAAACAGCACATGATGCAAAGAAAAAAAGAGGCGCACCACAGGTATAGAATGTAGAAGGATAGTATACTTAATGACGACACAGAGGTAGGCACAGCAGTGGCCCTCCGTATCGTACTGCTATATATAGTATACTGGTGGTCACTGTGTCAGCAAACTGCAAAACTAAAATGCACCACAGGTATAGAATGTAGATGGATAGTATACTTAATGACGACACAGAGGTAGGCACAGCAGTGGCCTTCCGTATCGTACTGCTATATATAGTATACTGGTGGTCACTGTGTCAGCAAACTGCAAAACTAAAATGCACCACAGGTATAGAATGTAGATGGATAGTATACTTAATGAATGACGACACAGAGGTAGGTACAGCAGTGGCCTTCCGTACTGCTATATATAGTATACTGGTGGTCACTGTCTCAGCAAACTGCAAAACTAAAATGCACCACAGGTATAGAATGTAGATGGATAGTATACTTAATGACGACACAGAGGTAGGCACAGCAGTGGCCTTCCGTATCGTACTGCTATATATAGTATACTGGTGGTCCCTGTGTCAGCAAACTGCAAAACTAAAATGCACCACAGGTATAGAATGTAGATGGATAGTATACTTAATGATGACACAGAGGTAGGCACAGCAGTGGCCTTCCGTATCGTACTGCTATATATAGTATACTGGTGGTCACTGTGTCAGCAAACTGCAAAACTAAAATGCACCACAGGTATAGAATGTAGATGGATAGTATACTTAATGAATGACGACACAGAGGTAGGTACAGCAGTGGCCTTCCGTACTGCTATATATAGTATACTGGTGGTCACTGTGTCAGCAAACTGCAAAACTAAAATGCACCACAGGTATAGAATGTAGATGGATAGTATACTTAATGAATGACGACACAGAGGTAGGTACAGCAGTGGCCTTCCGTACTGCTATATATAGTATACTGGTGGTCACTATGTCAGCAAACTGCAAAACTAAAATGCACCACAGGTATAGAATGTAGATGGATAGTATACTTAATGAATGACGACACAGAGGTAGGTACAGCAGTGGCCTTCCGTACCGTACTGCTATATATAGTATACTGGTGGTCACTGTGTCAGCAAACTGCAAAACTAAAATGCACCACAGGTATAGAATGTAGATGGATAGTATACTTAATGAATGACGACACAGAGGTAGGTACAGCAGTGGCCTTCCGTACTGCTATATATAGTATACTGGTGGTCACTGTGTCAGCAAACTGCAAAACTAAAATGCACCACAGGTAAAGAATGTAGATGGATAGTATACTTAATGACGACACAGAGGTAGGCACAGCAGTGGCCTTCCGTATCGTACTGCTATATATAGTATACTGGTGGTCACTGTGTCAGCAAACTACAAAACTAAAATGCACCACAGGTATAGAATGTAGATGGATAGTATACTTAATGAATGACGACACAGAGGTAGGTACAGCAGTGGCCTACCGTACTGCTATATATAGTATACTGGTGGTCACTGTGTCAGCAAACTACAAAACTAAAATGCACCACAGGTATAGAATGTAGATGGATAGTATACTTAATGACGACACAGAGGTAGGCACAGCAGTGGCCTTCCGTATCGTACTGCTATATATAGTATACTGGTGGTCACTGGTCAGCAAAACTCTGCACTGTACTCCTCCTATATAATATTAATTATACTGGTGGTCCCCAGTCCCCACAATAAAGCAGCACACTGAGCACAGATATGGAGTGTTTTTCAGGCAGACAACGTATACTGGTGGTCACTGTCAGCAAAACTCTGCACTGTTCTCCTGCTATATAATACAGCTGCTCCCCAGTCCCCACAATTAAGCAGTGTGAGCACAGATATATTATGCAGCACACTGAGCACAGATATGGTATGGAGCGTTTTTTTCAGGCAGAGAACGGATAAAACTGGTGGTCACTTATCAGCAAAACTCTGCACTGTACTCCTCCTAACAGCTGCTCCCCAGTCCTCCCCACAATTAAGCAATAAAGCAATCAAGTTCAACAATAAACGGAGAGGACGCCAGCCACGTCCTCTCCCTATCATCTCCAACGAGTGAAAATGGCGGCGACGCGCGGCTGCTTATATAGAATCCGAATCTCGCGAGAATCCGACAGCGGGATGATGACGTTCGGGCGCGCTCGGGTTAGCCGAGCAAGGCGGGAAGGTTCGAACCTGCCTCGGACCCGTGTAAAATGGGTGAAGTTTGGGGGGGTTCGGTTTCCGAGAAACCGAACCCGCTCATCACTAGTTTTGAATATGTTTCTGTAGTAAGCTAACTCATGGCCTGTGAGGGGAAGGAGGTGCTGGTCGGCAGAGAAGCGAGCTAAACAGCAGTGCTGGAAGATGAAAGTATAAAGCTTTCTATAATTCACTGGGGGTCATTCCGAGTTGATCGCTAGCTACCGTTGTTCGCAGCGCAGCGATCAGGATAAAAATCGGCATTTCTGCGCATGCGTATGGACCGCAATGCGCATGCACAACGTACGAGTACAAAGTCCTTTGTGGTTTTGCACAGGTTCCAGCAACGTTTTCATTCGCACTGGTGGCCGCAAGAAGATTGACAGGAAGGGGGCTTTTCTGGGTGTCAACTGACCGTTTTCAGGGAGTGCTTAGAAAAACGCAGGCGTGCCAGGGAAAACGCAGGCGTGGCTGGCCGAACGGTGGGCGGGTGTGTAACGTCAAAAGCCAACCCAACAACATTAGAATCAACGCACACGAAGAGTAACTACAGGGCTGGTCTTGTTTTGCACAAAATGTTTTTGCAGGCGTCTGCTGCACAGGCGTTCGCACTTCTGCAAAGCAAAAATACACTCCCCAGTGGGCGGCGACAATGCGTTTGCACGGCTGCTAAAAACTGCTAGCGAGCGATCAACTCGGAATGACCACCACTGTCAGGTGACGTTTTAATCTATTGTCATCTTTGGTTGTCAGTATTTTCTGTATAAGTAAAATATTGGAATGTTTTTCTGTAAAATATGAAATATTAATGAGAACACAACACAAGCAAAAAAATGTGAAATAATCAGTATTTACAAACTGTAGATAAATTGGAATATAGAACAAAAAATATTAGATTGCAAGTGAGCATATGAGAAAAAAGGGAGTGGTAAAGTTACACTTGTAAAAATTATATCTAGTGGGTGTTTATTGCCAGTTTACCCATGTATTAGCATTTTGGTCACAAATTCATGAATGTAACTTTTCCGAAACATGTTTCTTTTAATGAGATGAGGGTCATATTTTACAGTTGCTGTATATTGCTTGGCATTAGAAAACCAAACTTCTCCCATTTCCCCACTATGCCGCCAACATTACTGAGAATCTGTTTTTGAAATGATAAATCTAATTGAATGGTTTGTTTTTTATTATTGTAGATGTACCAGGATCAATGCCAGATGCGCAGTGGGAAGGTGACCTCAGAGCAATTAAGTGGAGAGACATGAACAACCACGGCGGTTGCCATGGTAAAGACATTTTATTTTGCCTTGTTACTTCAAAATCTAATACATCAAAGCAGACATGATAATATTAACATTTCCGATTAAAAAAATAAACATTGTAATAAAACTCCATATATCATATTAGCCATATCCTTCTTTTACTGTGGTTTTATTGTATCTTTCTTTAGCATATCTTTAGCTGATAGCATTTTTATGGAACTCTATCTAAAAAAGAAAAGGAGGAGTCAGACATAGAAGGCAGTGTAGGGTGGTAAATACATTATTGTGAATGTGTGATCACAAGGTTCGGCTGTGTCATGATGTTAGCTGCGGTCTTCGGGTGGGCTCCTACTTTTGCAGCACATTGTGTGTCAGACCCTGGAATGGAAAAAAAACACACTATTACCTGACCCGTTGTCTGTTCTTATCCCATATGTACGGAACCCAGGACTGTCTAGACTAAGAGCTAGGGCGGGATGTATCATTAATCACAAAAGAGACCTGTAACTTTTAGATTCTTACCGCCTCTTATCGCATCTCTGAATTAGATTTTTTCGACACATGTACGATTGTTGAGTTGGCTTAAATAAAAATACGATAAACTATTACTTATATATATATATATAGGCTAGAAATGAATTATATATATTTTTGTCTTTAATGATTGTGATAGGAGTACAGTGAAAAGAAAGTTTATTAAATGCAAATGTAATAAAATATTCATATACAATATATGTTTTTTTTATAACTGCATATTTACAATAACATTAGAAAATAAGGTTACAAGAAACCCACTTCTGTTCTAAATTATGCCTTCATACCATGACGATAATTAAAGAAACCATAAGGCGAAAATAATCAGGTAAGATTTTGATGCATATGAAAATTATTGCATATAAAAAAAATCCTATCAGCTGTTTACCGCAAACACAGCTTGATGCATCATCCCTCTAACCTTCTCCATAGAACACCTGTTAATAAGGTAACTCCTCCCACATTACCAGTGCTACACACAATACATCTCTGCTGTTATACATCTACATTTCCAGTGGCCTCCTACCTCGTGCTATATTTCCCAAAGTTGCAGTTAGTTAATTCTAACTGTACATGTCTGATTGGTTGCCAGTGAACATTCCAGCATTCCTTAAAATAATACCTAATAGGCCATATTTTTCCTTTGTGCAGAGATTTTACGGGGCTAGGGTGTCTGATGTATTGCCATTCGCATGTTTATTGGTTACATGTAATTATGATCTGGATTTTTGTTTTAATAGAATCTTAACTTTTGACATAATGGAGTTGATTCAGGGTCACACGCTAAGCATCTTTTGCCATAGTCGCATATGCGACTTTATACTAATGTTAAGTGGTTGAAGTGGAAATTTTGAAGTGGGGGTATGGAAAAGTGAAGGTTGTAATTATGTGCGCGTGCTCCGTAAAAGGGGGTGTGGCCACTCAAAGGGGGCGTGTCCTTAAGTGTAGTGTACCACACTATATACTCCTTATACACATTATGCACCACAACAGTAGGACCCCTTATACTGTCTAGTACTGGTTTCCCTTACACATTATGCCCATGGAATGAGCCAAAATTCACATTATGCCACACAGTATGAGCCAAAATTCAGGGACAGGGAGAATGACAGCTGGGACATAGGGACAGGGAGAGTGAAAGAGTGAATGCAGGGACATAGGGACAGGGAGAGTGACAGCAGGGACAGGGGAGAGTGACAGCAGGGACATAGGGACAGGGAGAGTGACAGCAGAGACATAGGGACAGGGAGAGTGATAGCAGGGACAGGGAGAGTGACAGCAGTGACAGAGACAGTGACAGGAGAGTGACAGCAGTGGCAGAGGGACAAAGAGAATGACAGGGGGACAGAAAGAGTGACAGCAGTGACAGGGAGAGTGACAGAGGGACAGAAAGAGTGACAGAGGGACATAGGGAAGCAGGGTAACAGTACCTTATGAGCAGTGGAGGGGGCTGTGGTCAGCAGGCCCTGTGCAGCAGTGGTGCGGAGGAGACTGCGGGCAGTGGCAGTGACAAAGAGAAGGCCCTGGGCAGCAGTGGTGCAGAGGAGAAGGCCCTGGGCAGCGGTTGTGCGAAGGAGGCCTTCAGTGTGGCTCTGGTGAGGTCCACCATTTAAAATCTGTCACGGACCGGCAGCCAATCAGGAGATGCCGCTTCTGATTGGCTGCCGGTTTCAGAGCTCCAATTGGCGCTTGAACGGCGCGGAATTTGAAAGGCGGCGGCGGGGGTCTTAAGTGCTCAAACTGCTG
This sequence comes from Pseudophryne corroboree, assembly GCF_028390025.1. Taxonomy (NCBI): domain Eukaryota; kingdom Metazoa; phylum Chordata; class Amphibia; order Anura; family Myobatrachidae; genus Pseudophryne; species Pseudophryne corroboree. The sequence goes on from NC_086448.1 coordinate 528,768,915, forward strand.
GTGTGCTATACCGGTGTATACCGGCCCATTTCGAGCACTGCTAATGTTAGTATAAGCCCTTCCCTGGTGTAAAAGCATGCATCTGACTGTACAAGAACTATGCCACCCACTTTAGATGCTGAAATACCACTTGGTGCCATCAAAGGTTGCACCAGCCTATTGTTAGTTGTCGATTCTCACTCAGAGTATGGCCTCCAATGTGAGCGATTAAGTGTCTGAATTCACAGCCACACACCCATACGATGGACCATCTTGGGGGTATATTTTCTAAGCTCCCGATTTTGCACGATTTTTTATTTATTTTTCAAAGTGTCATCTCGAGAATTTACTTAACAGAAATCTCGGCTGTGATGAGGGCATTCGTATTTTTTTTTTGAGGGCAGAGAAAAAAAATACGAATGAATACACCATCGGTCAAACATGCCTGTTATTTTATACAACTCTGTAATTTACTAAGAATTTGTATTCACAATCACTGCCAGCAATAGACAAACACTGCCGGTAAATGTTACAATACGTTAAAAAAGCAGTTTTCAAATAGACCTGCTTTTTTAATCCGTATTCTGATAGGCATGCACGGATCAGTGAGACCCGTGCATGCTCATCAGTGGGAAGGGGTGTGAATGGGTTAAAAATAAAAAATAAATATGCGTGGGGTCCCCCCTCCTAAGCATAACCAGCCTCGGGCTCTTTGAGCCGGTCCTGGTTGAAAAAACACAGGGGGAAAAAATGACTGGGGTCCCCCCATATTTCATCAACCAGCACCGGGCTCTGCGTCCGGTCCTGGTTCCAAAAATATGGGGGACAAAAGACGTAGGGGTCTCCCGTATTTTTTAAACCAGCACCGGGCTCCACTAGCCAGAGAGATAATGCCACAGCCGGGGGACACTTTTATACTGGTCCCTGCGGCCGTGGCATTACCCACCCAACTAGTCACCCCTGGCCGGGGTACCCTGGAGGAGTGGGGACCCCTTCAATCAAGGGGTTCCTCCCTCCAGCCACCCAAGGGCCAGGGGTGAAGCCCGAGGCTGTCCCCCCCATCCGTGGGCGGTGGATGGGAGGCTGATAGCCATAGTGTAAAATAAAGAATATTGTTTTTTTGCAGAAGAACTATAAGTCCCAGCAAGCCTCCCCTGCAAGCTGGTACTTGGAGAACCACAAGTACCAGCATGCGGGAAAATAATGGGCCCGCTGGTACCTGTAGTTCTACTACAAAAAAAATACCCCCCAAAAAACACAAGACACACACCGTGACAGTATAATTTAATTGACATACATGCACACTTACACACATACTTACCTATGTTGACACGGAGCCCCTCGTCCTCTTGTCCAGTAGAATCCACGGGGTACCTGAAAATAAAAATTATGCTCACAAACAATCCGTTGTAGATCTGTCCTCTTCTTCAGTTTGTAATCCACGTACTTGTTGAAAATAAAAAAGCGAAGAACCCGGTCCACACACTGAAAGGGGTTCCATGTTTACACATGGAACCCCTTTCTCCGACTGGCGGGACCCCCCGCGACTCCTGTCAGTGAAGGTCCCGCCAGCCAATCAGGGAGCACCACGTCATGGCACTCTCCTGATTGGCTGTGCGCTCCTGCACTGTCAATCAGGAGGAGTGCACTGGTTACAATGTAGCGTAGCGGCGCTCCATTATAACCAATGATGGGAACTTTGCAGTCTGCGGTTAACCTCAAAGTTAATTGGGGTCACTCTTGTGGGTGAGTGGGTCTTGTGGGTACCTGGAGCAGCCGATCCAGTGCGAATACATAGGCACAAGATGTGTGCGAACAGTTGTCCTGGAAGCCCAGGTAACTGATGTAGAGCAGACCGTTACGCGTCTGAGGGATATTCATAATCTCGAGCAAGGCGTAGATAGAACGGTGGAGGAGTTGTGGGAGGGGTCACTGGTAGACAAGGATAATCAGGTAGCCAGTTGGGTCACTGTTAGAAGGAAGAAAAAGAGGGGGCGGCACGACATCTTTGAACTATCAAACCCAAACAAATATGCCCGATTGGACGAAGATTCGGTGGATAATAGCGACGAAATGACGTAGCCAGAGGAGACTGTTCCAACTAGCAACCGGAGGAGTGGTCCCTCTGGCTCAGATGAGATGAAAGCTAGAGAGGCACCCAGGCAGATGGTGGTGATAGGGAACTCTATCATCAGTAAGGCAGATAGGGCAATCTGCTACCGGGATCGTGATCGCCGTATGGTCTGTTGTCTCCCGGGTGCTCGGGTACGGCACATTGCGTACCGGGTAGATAGATTGTTGGGAGGGGCTGGAAATGACCTGGCGGTCTTGGTGCACATTGGCACCAACGACAATGTTAGTAGTAGGTGGGATGTCCTTAAGAAAGATTATAGGGACCTAGGCCAGAAACTAAAAAAAAGGACATCTAAGGTAATATTCTCTGAAATATTACCAGTGTCACGCGCTAGCCCAGGGAGGCAGAGGGAGATCAGGGAGGTAAATGTGTGGCTTAGAGACTGGTGTAGGAAAGAGGGGTTTGTGTTCTTGAAACACTGGGCAGACTTCTCAGGTGCCATCTTTTTTGTCGCAATGGATTGCACCCAAATGAGGAGGGGGCTGCGGTGCTGGGGGAAGCATGGTTAGTGGGTTGGAGGAGCTTTTAAACTAGGAGCCTGGAGGGAGGGTTTAGCTAGAAACTATGGGTCAGGCAGTGAGAATAGTAAGGGTGGCGGTAGTGAGTTAAATGGGGGTTGAGAAGGGGGGAAGGAAAGAGCAGCTGGCAAGGGTATTGACATGGGTTCTACAAAGGGTATTAACAAAGGTATTGCCAAAACATTAACTAACAACTTTGTGTCATCATTACAGCATATAGAAAATGATGTACGGAGCATAAGGGAAAATACTTATGTCAGGGTGGAGAATTTAGACGGAAGCATTGGGTTGATCAAAGAGAAGAGTAAGGTGGGCAGTATTAAGTATGGTGGGGGTGGAGAGGGAGCAAGAAGGACAGTCAGTAAGAGTAACGCACTAGTAAACCATGATAGGTTATCTTTAAAAAAACAAACGGACAAGGGAACCGCTAAACTAAAATGTATGCTTGCAAACGCAAGAAGTCTAGCAGGTAAAATGGTGGAATTGGAATTGTTCGCATCAAAGGCTGAGTATGACATTATAGGTATTACAGAAACATGGTGGGACGACTCTTACAACTGGGTTGCAAACTTGGAGGGGTATTCTCTTTTCAGGAGGGACAGAGCAAGCAAAAGAGGAGGAGGTTTATGTCTTTATGTTAAACCATCTCTTAAACCATACCTAAAGGAGGTTATTTATGAGGAGACTGGCGATAATGTGGAGTCACTATGGGTTGAAATTTCAAGTGGGGGTATTGATGCAAAAGAACTAGTCATAGGTACGTGCTACAAACAGCCGGCTATTAGCATACATGAGGAAGAACAACTCTTGCAGCAAATCGAAAGGGCTGCAGGATTGGGGGACATCCTAGTGATTGGGGATTTTAATTATCCTGATATAAATTGGAGTAACGATTTATGTGTTAAAGCTAGGGGCAACATGTTCTTAAATATGTTAAAGGATCACTACTTGTCTCAATTAGTCGAGGACCCAACTAGGGGTAAAACTACTCTGGATCTAGCAATTACTAATAATCTGGACATTATATCAAACACTAAAGTTGGGGAGACTTTTGGTAACAGTGATCACTATATGATCACATTCGACATCAGTTTCAGGAAACATAGCTACAGTATAAAGGTTCAACCAAAACATTTAACTTTAGGAAGGCTAATTTCAGTATGCTGAGATGTGCACTTAACGACATTGCGTGAGAAGTTTTGTTTCATAACAAGAACACTTCGGAAATGTGGGATGCTTTAAAAGGGTTGACAGATAGCAATAGTCACAAATTTATTCCCATGGGCAGTAAATGCAGGAGTACTAAACTCAAACCGATGTGGCTTAACAAGAAGGTCAAGGCAGAAATGGATAAAAAGAAGCATGCTTTCAAAGCATTTAAATCTAATGGAAGGGAGGAGTCATTCAAGTATTACAAGGAATACAATAAAAAATGCAAAAAAGCAGTAAGAGCAGCTAAAATGGAAAATGAAAAGCAAATCGTTAAAGAGAGTAAATCCAATCTTAAAAAGTTTTTTAAATACATAAACAGTAAAAGGTTAAAAAAGGAGAACATAGGTCCAATAAAAGATGAATTTGAAGTATTGATAAATGATGACAAAATAAAAGCGAAAATACTGAACAAATGTTTTTCATCAGTGTTCACTAGAGAAGAACTGATGGTGGGAGTAGTGCATAACGATAGTTACAGTAATGATTTGTGAAGAAGTAGTCCGAGTGAGAGACTAAGCAAAATTAAGATTAATAAATCACCTGGTCCTGATGGACTTCACCCGAGGGTTCTTATGGAGCTTAGGTCACAACTAGCAAGACCCCTATACTTGATTTTCAATAGTTCAATTAGATCAGGTATGGTACCGAAGGATTGGCCTATAGCTGTGGTAGTGCCATTATTTAAAAAGGGATCCAAAAATCATCCGGGTAATTACAGACCGGTTAGTTTGACATCTATAGTGGGGAAAATATTGGAAGGAATTCTAAGGGATAGCATACAGGAGTATCTACAGACCGCTATGATTATTAGCAAGAACCAGCATGGGTTTGTGAGGGACAGATCATGTCAATCTAACTTAATTAGCTTCTACGAGGAAGTGAGCAATAATCTTGACCAGGGAAAAGCAGTGGATGTGGTCTACTTAGATTTTGCAAAATCCTTCGATACAGTACCTCACAGGAGACTGATCACCAAATTAAAGGAGCTTGGCCTAGGAAAAACTGTTTGCACATGAATAAGTAACTGGCTGGATAACAGGGTACAACGAGTAGTGGTAAACGGGAAGTCCTCAAGCTGGACCCCAGTAGTCAGCGGAATACCACAAGGGTCCGTACTCAGGCCATTGCTGTTCAAAATATTTATCAATGACCTAGAAATAGGCCTGGAAAGCACAGTGTCAATCTTTGCAGATGATACTAAACTGTGTAGGGTAATTAATTCGGAAATAGATGTGGAGTCTCTGCAGAATGAATTATCTAAACTTGAAACCTGGGCATCTAAATGGAGAATGAGGTTCAGTATAGAAAAATACAAGGTTATGCATTTCAGGACTAAAAACAAACTTGCATCCTACATATTAAATGGGAAAGTCTAGGGGTAACAGTATTGGAAAAAGATTTGGGGGTACTCATTGATAATAGGCTTAATAAACGTACACAATGTCAAAGCGCAGTAAAGAAGGTAAGTAAGGTGCTAGCGTGCATAAAACGGGGAATTGAGACAAGGGACGAGGATGTAATCCTGCCGCTGTACAAATCATTGCTACGTCCGTACCTGGAATATTGTGTTCACTTTTGGGCACCACTGTATAAAAAAAGATATCGGTGAACTCGAAAGGGTTCAAAGGCGAGCTACTAAATTGATTAAAGGGCTAGAGGGACTGGATTACGAGGAAAGGCTTACTAGGTTGAATACGTATACACTGGAAAAGAGGCGTCTAAGAGGAGACATTATTAATATCTTCAGATATGTAAAGGGGCATTACAATGAGTTATCAGAGGAATTATTTATTAAAAAAACACTGTTTAGGACATGTGGGTACTCGCTGAGGCTGGAGGAGAGAAAATTCCGTACGCAATGGAGGAAAGGATTCTTCACTGTTAGGGCAATAAGGATTTGGAATTCCCTGCCAGGGAAGGTGGTAATGGCGGACTCTGTAAATGCATTTAAAAAAGGATTGGATAACTTTCTGATTGAAAATGATATCCAAGGTTATAACATTTAAAATACTGATGTTGTTAATCCGGGTGTAGCATGATTTATAGTTTTTAACTAGTCATAAAACATTACTTCAGCAGGTACATTATAACCAACTCAACTTAATACAGGTTGAACACGATGGGCATTATGCCCCCTCTTTCAACCTCAATTACTATGTTACTTGTAGGAGTCTCACATATTTTCTCCCATCACTACCAAATATCGATATCTTAGTTTTGTCACTCCCATATCACTTGTTTCCACTGACCTTCTGTGCATAATATGTGTTCTCTTGCCCACTGTTTTCTGCCACTGCTTTTATTCAGGAATGGCTTTTTCGGGGAAGCCTACCTTTCAGGCCAACCTCAGTTAGTCTTCTCCGTACCATTCTTGCACTGACAAAAACACCAGTTGCACTCAGTTTGCTGCTAATGGCCGCAGATGACATCCATCTGTCCCTGACGCAAATTTGTTTTATTCTCCTATCATCAACAGCTGTTGTGCACTTTTTACGGCCTTTTCCTTCTTTGTTTTGTATAGATTGTGTTTCCTGATAGCGTAAACAAAAGTTTCGTACTCCTGATGTTGTCACATTCCCACCAACTTCTCTCGCAATTGCTGCATACCATTTTCACGTAACACCACAATCCTAGATCTCTTCCTGGATGACCAGTCACCACTTTGCCTGGACGACATTGTTGTGTTTATTTTTTACACTGTCAATAGCGCTAAACAATACACACAAACATCCAACCATAATTGCACTTCAGTAACCAACTTTATTCTGCAAATATGAAACAGCCAAACTGACCTTTCCCACCTTTGAACATGACCTTGCACCTGCTCATAAACGACAACTGATTGGTCCTCAGAACGACGATTCCGATTGACTGGTAGTGGCTGTTACTACAATCCGCATCTTGAAATTCACGCATTTGTGCTTCTTTGTCTGACTGAAAGTAGCATAACTTCCTTGTAATGCTAATATTTGACCTCTGTTTATTGTGTTGAATTCAGCATTACATTTCCTTTCATTTGATATAAGAATCATTGCACTACGTGAAGTGAAACAGTTTTTCTAAGCATTCAAGGTTGAAAAACATTCAAATTTCAAAAAGTGTCTGCAATTTTGGCCACCACTGTAAGTGTATCTGGCACTGTGGGGGCATATCTGGCACTGTGGGGGCATATGTGTATCTGGCACTGTGGGGACATATATGGCATATGTGTATCTGGCACTGTGGGGCAATGTGTATCTGGCACTGTGGGGTTATGTGTATCTGGCAGTCTGGGGCAATGTGTATCTGGCACTGTGGGGGCATATATGGCACTACTGGGGGCATTTTTGTATCTGGCACCGTGGGGCATTTGTGTATCTGGCACTGTAGGAGCATATCTGGCACGGTGGGGGCATATATGTATCTGGCACTACTGGGGTCATATGTGTATCTGGCCCCCCATATGTGTATCACGCCCCCATTTTCATTGGCCATGCCCCATGTAGCATTTGGCCACACCCATTTTTTGGCCGAGCGGGCACACAGTACCTATAAAACATTTTTTCTACTTGTACCACTGCCCAAAGTTGTCAGTTTATTATACTCTCTGCACTAATGCTATGGGGCTGATTGTAGAATTAAACACACCCGACAGTGTGGACATATGCTCCGGACCAAACGTACGCAACTATGAGCAATAATGAGTAGTACACAACTCAGCTGCATCTCCAGTTACGGCTGCCGGGATGTAAATGGATGATAATTGGGGTTGGCATGTAGGATAAAGTGAGTAAGGGTATGTGGAGGGTATTTGGAGAGTTGTAGGTATGTGCAATAGAAATTAGGAAATAAGAAAAAACTGTTTTGTGATTTGTGTTTCCTCTGTTATATCTCCATAGTAGTTTAAACATCAAGGGAATAATGAAGTGCTTCTTCGTGTGAGACTCTATGGATGTGTTTATATTTATATTATGTAATTGTCTGGGGATACATGTGAGAGTCACTTCATGCAGCCCGAACATTTATCTCAGCACAATGCAAACAAATTAATAGGATGCTAACATCAACAAGTGTCCACAGAAAGAGATCACTTATAACATTATTCATTCTCTAACCACTCAAAACATATCCTAACAAAGAGGAACCAGGGCAGAGATAAGAAACCAGTGTCACAGACATTTATTCATAATTATAGGAAGTTATATAGAAAATGGAAGTTGCTCAAATCATTATAGAATTAAAGTAGATGCTAGAAAAGGAAGAAAAGATAAATAGAAAATTATTCACTAGCACTCTGCAGTAGACCAGTAAAACAACTAACATTCTATTTGTTAATAAAATGCAGAAGTCTTAGTTACATGCAAATATACAATAAGCCTTTCGCCACATCACAGCTAAAGGCCAGTACTCACGGCCCGATGCAGGAGAGATGTGTGCTGAGCGAACCGCTCAGCACACATCTCTCCCGGCGCTCAGCACAGCGCGATCTGTGCTGAGCGTGCGGGGGGAGACGGGGGGGGCCGCTCACTTCACCCAGCGGGTGAAGTGAGCGACCCGCTAGATTGGCCTGCATGCATGCCAATCTAGCAGCAGCGATAGCGATGCGCGGGGCTGCGCATCGCTATCGCTGTTAGGGCTACACACGGAGCGATCTTGCTAAAAATATAAGCAATCTAGTCAGATTGCTTAGATTATCGCTCAGTGTGTACCCCCCTTAAGAGTGGCTCTAACTAAGGGGATAATTCAGACCTGATTGCTAGCAGGCGATTTTTGCACTGCTGCGATCCGATAGTCACCGCCTACAGGGGGAGTGTATTTTAGCTGTGCAAGTGTGCAAACGCATGTGTAGCAGAGCTGTACAAACAGACCTTGGGGGTAATTCTGAGTTGATCGCAGCAGGAATTTTGTTAGCAGTTGGGCAAAACCATGGGGGTCATTCCGAGTTGTTCGCTTGTTGCCGATTTTGGCAACGGAGCGATTAAGGCAAAAATGCGCATGCGCATGGTTCGCAGTGCGCATGCGGTTAGTATTTTAGCACAAAACTTAGTAGATTTACTCACGTCCGAACAAAGATTTTTAATCGTTGAAGTGATCGGAGTGTGATTGACAGGAAGTGGGTGTTTCTGGGCGGAAACTGGCCGTTTTCTGGGAGTGTGCGGAAAAACGCAGGCGTTTCAGGGGAAAACGCGGGAGTGTCTGGAGAAACGGGGGAGTGGCTGGGCGAACGCTGGGCGTGTGTGTGACGTCAAACCAGGAACGAAACTGACTGAACTGATCGCTATTTGTGAGTAGGTCTGGAGCTATTCAGAAACTGCTAAGAAATTTCTATTCGCAATTCTGCTAAACTAAGATACACTCCCAGAGGGCGGCGGCCTAGCGTGTGCAATGCTGCTAAAAGCAGCTAGCGAGCGAACAACTCGGAATCACCCCCCATGTGCACTGCAGGGGGGCAGATATAACATGTGCAGAGAGAGTTAAATTTGGGTGGGGTGTATTCAAACTGAAATCTAAATTGCAGTGTAAAAGTAAAGCAGACAGTATTTACCCTGCACAGAAACAAAATAACCCACCCAAATCTAACTCACTCTGCACATGTTACATCTGCCACCCCTGCAGTGCACATGGGCCCTCATTCCGAGTTGATCGCTCGCAAGGCGAATTTAGCAGAGTTGCTCACGCTAAGCCTACGCCTACTGGGAGTGTATCTTAGCTTCTTAAAATTGCGACCGATGTATTCGCAATATTGCGATTACAAACTACTTAGCAGTTTCAGAGTAGCTTCAGACTTACTCGGCATCTGCGTTCAGTTCAGTGCTTGTCGTTCCTGGTTTGACGTCATAAACACACCCAGCGTTCGCCCAGACACTCCCCCGTTTCTCCGGCCACTCCTGCGTTTTTTCCGGAAACGGTAGCGTTTTTATCCACACGCCCCGAAAACGCTGTGTTTCCGCCCAGTAACACCCATTTCCTGTCAATCACACTACGTTCGCCAGAGCGAAGAAAAAGCCGTGAGTAAAAATACTATCTTCATTGTAAAATTACTTGGCGCAGTCGCAGTGCGAATATTGCGCATGCGTACTAAGCGGAATTTCACTGCGATGCGAAGAAAATTACCGAGCGATCAACTCGGAATGAGGGCCATGGTTTTGCCCAATTGCTAACAAACTTGCTGCTGAGATCAACTCAGAATTACCCCCCTTGTGCAGTCTCTGTGCTGCCCAGGACTTACTCAGCTGCTGCGATCACATCAGCCTGTCCGGGACCAGAAATGACGTCAGGAACCCTCCTTGCAAACGCATGGACACGCCTGTGTTTTTACAGACACTCCCTGAAAACGGTCAGTTGCCACCCACAAACGCCTTCTCCCTGTGAATTTTCTTGCGGTCGCCCATGTGAATGCATTCTTCACACAAAGCCAATGCTGAGCTGTGATACGCTTTGTACCCATGCGACGCGCCTGCGCATTGCGGTGCATACGCATGTGCAGTTTAGAGCTGATCGCAGGCTGTACGAAAACGCAGCCTAGCGATCAGGTCTGAATTAGCCCCTATGGCCCCTATTCAGGTTTGTTAGCAAACCAAAAAAGTAAGCATTTGGCAGAACCGTGTTGCACTACAGGTGGGGCAGATGTAACATGTGCAGAGAGATTTAGAATAAGGCCCTAAGCCCCTAAATTAAGTCATGCAGTCATCTGTATTTTGCAGGTGCTCTATGGGGAGATGACCAATCTTATCAGAAGCCTGGTGACGTAGCAAGTGGCTTGCATTCCCACACAAACACAACCATTGCAGCACACCAGTGGTAGATGCGCGGCGCACCATACCACATTTCTGCCTGTTAGGATATAGGTCCTGGCTGTTGAGACAGTGAGCCTAATTTAGAAGTGGACGCAGCCATGTCTTTTGTTGATAGATTGCTTAGAATTTAAGCACACATCTCTACATGTGTTCCCCCTTAAGAATTTTACATTTCATAATATTTGGAAATGATAAAAGAAAAAAAAACATGTATGTGTTTGTGCGTGTGATACAATTATATCATGGAGTTTTCAGAGTGCAGAACGTTATCCTTAGATACAGTATAAGGGCATAATTCAGGTAGCTGCAGTGCCTAACATGCAGCTGCAGCTCCTGGGTTTACTGGCCAGTGGTTTTCAATGAATTCAGTATGATATCCAGGCTGTCGGGATTCCGTCGGTCAGTAGACTGACGCTGAGATCCTGACAGCCGTAATACCGTCGACAAGTGCAACGTGTCCCCTCACGGGCTCACTGCGCTCGCCATGCTTTTGTTATATTCACCCTTGGGGGTTGCATGGACCACCACCCGAGTGGGGATTTCGGCCGGCGGTCAAGATTCCGACCGTCGGTATTTCACCAGGTGTCGGGATTCCGGCATCAGTATCCTGACAGCTAACAAAATGAATGCCTTCCTTTTCAATTATCTAATTGAATAAGCCCCAAAGCCTTTAGCTAACCAAACTGGTTCAAAATAATCAAGTACATATACTCAATGAGTTTTGTATCAGAACAAATATTTATGGTATGAGGGGCCAAGTTAACAAAGCCTCTAAACAAGTTGTAGCTACAGGTCAAACTTCAGTAAACAGGCCAAGATATGAAGAAGTGTAGGCCCTATGCAATAGGTTGGTTTTGCCTTTACGTTATTGCAATTTCAATAATTTTTGCTAAATCCGCGGATCACACCACATCCTGTAACTCACAGGCTATTACAAAAGGGCCATAGACTGCAAGGAAGCCAAATAAATGGTTTGGGTTTGTAATGCCGGCGATCAAAATACGGCATCCCGATGTTGAGAATCCCGACAGGGGCAAAATAAGAATACTTACCTTTCCCCAATGCCCCCTAACCCTAAACCTCCCCGCAGCCTAAACCTAACCGCCCCACCCGCATCCTCCCGCATCCTAACTCTAACCCTGCCCCCGCAGCCTAAATCTAAACCCACCCCACACACAGTTTACCTTTTCTGCGGCTCGGCACACATTCGTTGGGGATCCCTGCAGTTGGAATTCCAGTTGTGACCCTAGTGATCTGTTGGGGTAATTCAGACATGATCGTAGCAGCAAATTTGTTAGCAGTTGGGTAGAACCATGGGGGTCATTCCGACCCGATCGCACGCTACAGTTGTTCGCAGCGGTGCAATCGGGTCAGAACTGTGCATGCGCCGGCGCCATTAAAACCGCCGTTTAGGGGGTGCGGTCCGACCAATGCAGGCGTGGCCGGACCGCTGGGGGGGTGGGACGCGGTGGCTGTGTGATGTCACATGCAGCCGCTGCGACCCGGGCAGCAAAGAGGTTCTCCCGGCCAGCCGCATGAGATGCGCTGGCCGGAAGGTACTCCTGAAATGCAGAAGGATCGCCGCTGTGTGATGCTTTTGCACTTCTGCGGGGGGGGGAAGGGGGGCTGGTACTGACATGCGGGGCGGACTAGCCCTGTGCTGAGCATCCCCTTGCATGTCTGAGTGCCTGATCGTAGTTGTGCTAAATTTAGCACAGCTACGATCAACTCGGAATGACCCCCTATGTGCACTGCAGGGGTGGCAGCTATACCAATGGGGGTAATTCCAAGTTGATCACAGCAGAAAACTTTTTAGCAGTTGGGCAAAACCATGTGCACTGCAGGTGTGGCAGATATAACATTTGCAGAGAGAGTTAAATGTGGATGGGTTATTTTGTTTCTGTGCAGGGTAAATACTGGCTGCTTTATTTTTACACTGCAATTTAGATTTCAGTTTGAACACGCCACACCCAAATCTAACTCTCTCTGTACATGTTATATCTGCCCTCCCTGCAGTGCACATGGTTTTGCCCAATTGCTAACAAGTTTTCTGCTGCGATCAACTTGGAATTAGGCCCAATGTGCAGAAAGAGTTAGATTTGGGTGGGGAATTTTGTTTCTGTGCAGAGTAAATACTGCCTGCTTTATTTTTACACTGCAATTTAGATTTCAGTTTGAACACCCCGAACCCAAATCTAATCTCTCTGCACGTGTTATATCTGCCCCCCTCCCTGCAGTGGACATGGGGCCTAATTCAGACCTGATCGCAGCAGCAACTTTGTTAGCAAATGGGCAAAACCATGGGGGTAATTCCAAGTTGATCGCAGCAGGAAATTTTTTAGCAGTTGGGCAAAACCATGTGCACTGCAGGGGAGGCAGATATAACATGTGCAGAGAGAGATAGCTTTGGGTGTGGTGAGTTCTATCTGCAATCTAAATTGCAATGTAAAAATAAAGCAGCCAGTATTTACGCTGCACAGAAACAAAATAACCCACCCAAATCTAACTCTCTCTGCAAATGTTATATCTGCCCCCCCTGCAGTGCACATGGTTTTGCCCAACTGCTAAAAAAAATTCTGCTGCGATCAACTTGGAATTACTCCCCATGTGCACTGCAGGGGGGGAGGGGGGCAGATATAACGTGCAGAGAGAGTTAGATCTGGGTGGGTTATTTTGTTTCTGTGCACATGTTATATCTGCCCCCCCCTGCAGTGCACATGGTTTTGCCCATTTGCTAACAAAGTTGCTGCTGTGATCAGGTCTGAATTACCTCCCGTGATTCCAGCGTCGGTATTTAGACTGCTGGGTCCTGGCAGCAGGGATCCTGACCGGATGCCAAATAAACACTTTTATTAATTGCTGGGATAGAAACTGATTTATCACATTTATTATAAACCGTTATTGCATGATATATTTTTTTTTTTTCAAAAATACTTTTTTATTTCAGTTGAAGCATAATAAAAATTTCACAATAAAGTACATCAAAGTATACGATCAATAAAAGTTATAACAGAAATATCCGTCTATCACGTATTAAGAATAAGGCAGCAGTGTAAACCAATATGAGAGCCAAGATATATATTAGAGTCACAATAAAGGTTCTTTCAGGTATTGAAGACAAACAGTTTGAGTCCGGATCCATGCCTACACCAACATCTACGTCCACTCTCTCTCATAGTAGAGCATTATACTCCCCCCTAAATACTGTAAACTTGGTAAAAAAAACAAAAAAAAACACCCTAATCAGCATCAAATGAAATTGGGGGGTCCTGTCCATAAACTCTAGTTTCGTACCATAAAGTGTTGTTAAAGCATCTCCACACCTGTTCCTTTAATGGGCGGGACAGAGTTTCTATATAGCTTTCCCAAGTCTCGAAAAATTTCATGGTAAACCTTTCCTTTTGTAAGGATGCCTCCAGCCATTCGATTCTGAAAATATAAAAGATCTTCCCTAAAAAAAAGTGACATTGGCGGGGCCGAGGGTTGTATCCACATCTGTAAGATACATTTTTTGGCTGCTGCAGAAATTATCATTGCCAACTTTTTAACACCCTGTGCCACCCTAGTACCCTCCGGCATTATACCAAATATTGCCCATTCAGGGGTAAGCGGTAAATAGTTGACTAAGTGTTGAGTAACATATCTCCATATCTGGACCCAAAATCTCCGGATTATGGGGCACCCCCATAGGCAGTGAAACAGCTCAGCCCGTTGTGTACCGCATCTAGGGCATGAAGAGTCTTCTAACAAACCCATTAGGTGTCTACGGTGTGGCGACAAGTACGTTCTATGCCAGATATTTAAAAAGAGTTCGACATAGGACGCAGCAGGTATTAATTTAGTGGATAGCTCAAAGGACTTCAACAATTTTGTCATAGTAAGAGACGGAAAATAAACTCTCCACTGTGCCATTCCTGTCGTCATGTCATCATATTGTAGGGGGGTGTGCAAGAATGAATAATGGGTAGAGATTGCCTTGGAAGAGGGGTTTCCATCTAATAATAATTTATCTAACGGATTGTCATAGTCCTGCGGGGATAGCAACCTAGAAGCAACAGCCACGTAATGCTGAGCCTGTAGGTACGCTAAGGGAAATCTATTCAATATTGGAAAAAGTGCCACCGCCTGTGCAAGCGTGAGTGGTTTTCGTAACTCGCCATTTGTAATTTGACGTATGGAGGTAATACCATGCCTCTCCCAGAGACTGAAAGGATAGCTCGCGTTTCCGTCCTGAAAACGGGTATTGCGGACTAGGGGAAGGAAAAGGGACACATGGGGGTTTAAGGAGCATTTACACCGTAAGGTGTGCCAAACTCTCCGAGTGGACATCAGCAGTGGATTCGCGCGGACCGAAGGGGGTATCTCTTCTTCATGTAGATGTAGGAAAGAGATAATACCACCACCACCTAAGAAGGCAGTCTCCAGGGTCGTATTGGAGTACATATTTCCACCGTGTAGCCAATC
Source organism: Pseudophryne corroboree (assembly GCF_028390025.1). NCBI lineage: Eukaryota > Metazoa > Chordata > Amphibia > Anura > Myobatrachidae > Pseudophryne > Pseudophryne corroboree. The sequence continues at coordinate 528,783,998 of NC_086448.1, forward strand.
TCTCAAATAACGTAAGTGGGAGGCATAACTATATTCCAATACATTAGGGAGATTCACACCTCCGTTGTGTCTACGCTGCTGCAGTTTCACCAAACTAATTCGTGCCCGCCCACCGTTCCAAATGAAAGTACGCATTATTTTATTAATTTCTGTCACAGCATTTCTAGACAATAAAATGGGGAGGGATTGCAGTGGGTATAGAAGTCTAGGAAATAGAATCATTTTCACCAAGTTCACTCTGCCCAAATACGAAATTTTAAGATGTCTCCAACTTTCCGTGTCCTCCCTCATACTGCGCACGATTTGCTTCAAATTGAGACTGTACAAATTGTTCAAATTTTTTGGGATCTGTACCCCTAGGTAAGTAATTGCTTTAGATGTCCAACTAAATGGGGTCTCCCGAAACCAAGCCGGGCGTGCGTAGCCTGGTTTTAAATATAGGGCCGTGGACTTTTCAAAGTTGGCCTCGAACCCTGACACCTGCCCAAATTCTCTGACACGTTCCATCAGCGGCCCCAAGGCCCTCCTTGGTTCCGACAAAAATAAGAGGACGTCATCGGCAAATGCCGATATCTTTACCTCTTCCACGCCAATGCTAATGCCTCTGAATTGGGACCAATTTTGTAGCACCCGCAACATGGGATCCAATGCCAAGTTGAAAAGCAAGGGCGAAAGGGGGCAACCCTGTCTCGTCCCTCGGGTAAGCTCAATGTTATCCCCCTTAGTCCCATTAATCAGCAATGAAGTGTATGGTCGGGTATAGAAAAACTTTATTAAGGATTGGAATGTCCGTCCAAAACCCCTCCTCTCTATTATTTCATATAGATAGGGCCAAGAGACCATATCAAATGCTTTAGTCGCATCTAGGCTCAAAAGCATATTCGGAGTATCAGTCTGTAGACTCGCCGCCATAACCGCAGCTATGGCAGTGCGAATCCCCTTCACCGAGTGTCTGTCCTTGGTGAAGCCCAGTTGATGGTCCGTAAGCATAGACGCTAAGAAGGACTGGAGCCTGTCTGCCATTATCTTAGCCAAGAGTTTGAAGTCAACGTTTAAGAGTGTAATGGGTCGGTAAGAGGATGGTAGGGAGTGATCTTTGTTGGGCTTTGGTATGAGGGTTGTAAAAGCCTGATTGAAAGTGGGGAATAGAGGAGATTCCGATTGAATGTGTCTGTATAAAGCGTGTAATGCTGGGATAGCATCGTGATGCAGGAGTTTATAGTATTCCACGGAATAGCCATCCGGTCCCGGCGCTTTGTTTAAATGCATAGAGGAGATGGCCTTAGCAATCTCCTCTTCTGTGATTGCCCTCTCTAGGTCTTCCCGCTGCAGGGGTGTTATACAAGGGAGATTTGCCTCGTCTAGCAGTTTAGCCGACAAAGCCAGATCATGTGGGGTCGGTGTGTAAAGTTGGCGAAAATAGTCCTGGAACGTCCGCACGATGTCCGCAGTGTTAGTATGTAGGACATCAGTGCGATTGTCACGAACTATGGGTATGTGGCCACGTCGCTTAAAGCTTTTGGTTATGTTTGCCAGCAAAGTCCCCGTTTTGTTTCCCCAGCGAAAATATTTTTGTGTAGTGTAGTCCAGTTTCTGCTGAGCTTGTGCAACTAGAAAACTATCATACAGGCGGCGGGCTTCAACGTAGGCGTTGTGAGTGAGTGAGTTAGGGTTGGAGATATACTCTGCCAAGCGTGTCTGCATCGTGTGTAACAGGTCATCATGTTGTGCCTTATTCACCCGATTTCTATTCGCTATATATGACATAATGTGCCCCCTCATCACCACTTTGGACGTTTCCCAAAACAATACAGGGTTGTCCCAGTGTTCCAGATTATCGTCTGAGAACTCCGCCCATTTCAACTTGAGAAACCTTTTGAACTGTTCTGAGTGAAAAAGGTATGAGGGGAATCGCCAGAAGAGCGGGTGCGAGCCCATAGAGCGGGCACTGAGCGTAACAGACACCGGTGCATGGTCAGAGACAGCAATGTCCCCCACCTGGGCATCCGTAGTGTCCGAGAGCAAAGGCGTGGACAACAGTATGTAATCAATGCGGGAGAAGGACCCGTGGACCGCCGAATTAAACGTGTATGACCTATCAGTGGGATTAAACAACCTCCATGGATCAACTAAAGAATGATCCACTAGTAATCGAGAAATCTGACACCATTGGGGGGCCGTTCGGTTTATCGGGGTCGGGTATTTGTCAACCGAGGGGTCCGAGACTGAATTGAAATCGCCGCCTATTATGAGTTTGTGATTGCTTCTACTATGAAGAAGTTGCGAGATACGTTGGTAAAAAGCCGGCTGTTCAATATTAGGAGCATACAGGTTGAGCAGAGTGAACTTAGCATCGTATACCTGAACATCCAGAAGAATATAACGACCCTCCGGGTCTAGGTCCGTATTCAAAATAGTGTAGGGAAGGTGTCGGGCAAAAACTATCGCTACTCCGCGCGACTTGGTGCGGTAAGGCGCAGAAAAACAATCACCTATCCACCCATCACGCAGCGCAGAGTCTTCCCACCTCTTCCAATGCGTCTCTTGAACATAGATAATATCAGGCTTAAGCTTTTTAAGGGCTGCAGTCACTTTTTTGCATTTTATTGGGGTGTTTAGACCCCCCACATTCCATGAGGTGATTTTGATGGAACAGGGCAGTCGTTGGAGAGAGCAGTGTGATCTAGGACACGAAGTCGTCATCCTATACCTGTCAGTGGATGCGTGCAAGTACGGGTATATCTAGCAAGCACGAGGTCAACCCTGTCCCAGCAAGCTGGGCAATCCCCAAGGGTGCAGAACATTCATGGATCCGGACCCAATACATAAAGTAAACCCGTATACAATGGGTATAACCATAAGAAAGTCAGCTTCAAAAGAAAATTTTCTAATTTTTTCCTTTCCAAACAAATATAGTGCCAGCCCCCGAAGCTCATTTCAGGGGGTGGCAAGCATAAATGCGAACAGAACCAAACATAGAAAATAAACATAACAGTTGCAAAAATAACATACAAGTGGTATGACCAAATGTATCAATTAACACAAATTCAGGAGAGCGTATCGTCTCATTTTCCAGAAATCCATAAAGGCTTATTCATGTGATCGGGCAGGTAAGCCCCCAGATTGACGAGTCGGCTGTAAGTGGGCCCGGGCCTCAGTCGGATTGTCAAAAATAAATGTCTGCCCATTTTCGGTGATTTTTAATTTAGCTGTATGCAAAGCGTTTGTTGTGATCAACCAGGAATTTACAAAGCGGCGAGAACTCCTTGCGTTTCTGGGCCACCGCGACGGAGAAGTCCTGGAAAATGAGAATACGGTGATCCTCAACAACCAGGTCACGGTTCCGTTTAAAAGCAGTCAAAATCCTCTCCTTGTCACGGTAGTCCAGAAATTTCGCAATTACTGGGCGGAGCCTCCTATCAGGACCATCACGTTCCGGGCCCAACCTATGAGCCCGCTCAATACGTGGGACACCCATGTCACTATGGAGGTTGAGCGCCTCGACCAGCTGTACACCTATAAAATCTACCAGGGCCGACCCCCTAACCTGTTCGGGGATACCCACAAAGCGGAGATTATTCCACCTGTGACGATTTTCTAAGTTGTCCACCTTGTCGACCAGCGCTTGATAGGAGGCCATAGTAGAAGCGTTGGACGACTGTATGGTATGTAAATCATCCTCAACGTCACTAACCCTTTGTTCCAGTACACCCAGCCTATTAGAATGGTCAGACAAGGAGGTCAAAGCTGAATCTAAAGATGTTTGCAATTTGTCTAACCGCTTGTCAATTTTAGGCATTAGTTGGTCAAATTTAACCTCAAATCTGGGGAGGAAATTCTGAAGTTTCTCATCAATCATAGGCATGAGTAGTTCAAATTTCTCCTCGATTTTCGGCATTAACACAGCAAGTAGTGCCGATGCCACGCCCGGAGATGGAGCATGATGTCCTCCTCTCTCCCCGGCGGAATGTGCGGGGGAGGAGCCACCATGTGGTGAAGGCGGGGAGGGGCCAGGTTTCGCTGGTGTTTTTTTGGGATTAACCATAGTACGAGTAGTTCTGGTCGGGAGTGAGGACAAGGGTCTGTCAAGGAACTTGTCCATACACCAGGCTAAAAGACCAATAACCTAAACTCCAAAGTATCAAGGGATAAAACGGTTCCAACCCGAAATTGATATAACAAATAGAAAAGAGACCGCTCTCCAGGGAGTCAATGAGATCACATCCTAGAGGTCAAACAGCAAATACTAAGATGAGAATTATCCTAAGCGCAAGAAAACATTAAGAGTGCGAGGACAGTTATCTAATATTCTGAGTAGGTATAGAAGCACTCCACCCTATTCCCGGCGGGGCGGTATGGGTGAGCTATTATATATCGTAACACAATCAAATAAGGTATTAGAAGTATCCCCAACTTGTAAAAAGGTATACTCGTCTCCCTGATTGGAGTACCCCCATCCAAAAAAAAAAAAATACAATTAGCATGTAGTAATGTGAAGCAAATGTCCAAGCAATCTTCTCGAATATATATGCAGAAAAAGTCTGCCGGAAAAAGAAGGCTCAGTAGCTGTCCCTCAGTCTGGATGACCTGATCGTGTAATAAGCGTGCTTGGGCAGAGAAATGGAGAGAAAATGAGAGTCCGTATATGAGCAGGTAGTGAGCAGCCCAATGGTGGCGACTCTGCAGTTCCCCTCCAACACAACAGAGATGATACAAGTATGATTTATGCAGCCAAGTTCAGATCAGCCGTCTGGGCAGTGAGTTAAGTGCAGGCATGTGCACCCTAATGCACAGTAGAGGCACAGTCAATCAAGCCCACGTAAAAAGAGAAAATAGCAGTGGAGTAGAGAAGGGGATAATGAAAAGGGTAGGGAGAGAAGGCGATGGGGGGGAGGGAAACACACCAGGAGGGAATGGGTTAAAGTATGGGGAGAGAATAATTGTCAAAGATTGTTAGTAAAAGAGATAGGGGGTAGACATACAGTGTTAGTACCTGGGGGGGAGAGAGCGCGCCATCCCAATCAGGTGTACGTGAGCCTTGGCGGAGTATCACTGTGGTTCCGAGTATGCCACGGGCTGAAAAGGGAGTCAGGGACCCTTAGAATGGATGACCTCGGTAGGAGTAGATCCGTTCGGATAAATGAGGTGCAGTGTGCAGTTGTACCGCACCAGGTCCCTTAGCCATGGAGGGATGATTCCGTGCTTTAGCTGCTCCCCAGATGCCAATCCGCAGGGTCAGAGATCCGTCAGCCCCCGCTGAAAATCGCGCAGCGTTGTCCCGCAGCCGAGTCACCGTCCCCGGTTACCAGCACAGGCGTGTAGGCTGCCGCCGATCGATGCCCGTACAGCGCCTCTGAAGATGCGGCTCCGTCCCGGCAAGCGCCCCGGCCGTCACGCTCGTCACGGCGCGTCCTCTCCCGCTGCAGCCCTGCACTCTGTAGCAGAAGCAGGTCCCTGCTTCACAGTAAAGGGACGGGTATAGGGTCTGGGAGCGGCGACTCACAGGTCAACGGTGGCAGCACTCGTCCAGTGCCGGCAGCTCGCCTCAGGGATTACAGGCAAGGGGGAATTCGCGCCAGCGCCATGCTGGCGGTCATGATGGCCGTCTCGTCTGATGGCCTGACTCCGGGGTGATACACGGTCCTCCTCCACACCGCAGGTATCTCTAGAAGCAGGAGAACCTCAGCAGCAATTGGGTGTAGGATTTTCGGCAATGGGTCCACAGAAAAGGAGGATTGTGAGGGATGTACTGTGTGGGCCAGAGGAGCTGCATTAAAAAGCGGCCATGTTAGCTGGCCCCGCCCCCGGAAGTCATTGCATGATATTTTGATTAAAGATGAATAAAGCAAATCCATGGTAAACCCCCTTATCTAGGGGAGCAGTCACTTCATATTATAGATTTCTCAGAACCTCTGTGGAACACTCCTCTTTAAGGATAAGTCTGGCTCGTGCTTGGAATATTTCCCGTCCTTGTCCACGAATGACCTCCTTAAGATGATACTGTATTGTATTAATACTTTTCCGGTGGCCATTTCACAGAAATGTATTGTGACGTTTTTCACTGTTCACATATTTCTCCTTCTAGGGGATTTGTTATGGGCATTCTGGAGAGCTCCATCTGCCCTAAGTGTAATCAAATTTCTGCAGACTTTTATCATTGTTTATGGGCATGCCCTTTTGTTAAACGATTTTGCCTACGTGTTGGCATTTCACTACTGACCATCTAGTTAATTATGCCATGCTCAATGCGGAGTGGGCAATTTTTGTCCTTTTACCCCCAGATATTAGAGTTCCAAGAGATGTCAGGAAATTGCTTTTTGGCTATTTCATCAGCTCCCTGTAAAACAATTTTACAGTTATGGATGCAAAATATTATCCAACGATCGAAATATTTAAAGAAAAACTATTTTTCATTTTCCAAATGAATTGGTTAGAGGGGTCTCTTCAAAAACAAGTTTTTCACAACTTGGGAGAGTTTCATGGCGGTTCTACCACTTTCTGCAAAAAAAGCTATATATCGATGTTTTCGTAACTCTGTATTATTAGAACCATATTTTTCTTAATGACTACCCGCATTTCCTTTTGACTTTGTATACTGTTACATTAGTTTCGCTTATGGACTTTGGTGGTCATTCCGAGTTGATCGCTCGCTAGCAGTTTTTAGCAGCCATGCAAACGCTATGCCGCCGCCCACTGGGAGTGTATTTTAGCTTAGCAGAAGTGCAAACGTTTTTATTGCCGAGCGCCTGCAAAAACTTGTTGGGCAGTTTCAGAGTAGCTCAAAACCTACTCAGCGCTTGCGATCACTTCAGACTATTCAGTTCCGGATTTGATGTCACACACCCGCCCAGTGTTCGCCCAGCCACGCCTGCATTTTTCCGAACACTCCCTGAAAACGGTCAGTTGCCACTCAGAAACGCCCACTTCATGTCAATCACTCTGCGGCAACCAGTGCGACTGAAATGCATCGCTAGACCCTGTGCAAAACTGCACCATTCGTTGTGCCCGTACGTCGCGCGCGCGCATTGCGCCGCATACACATGCGCAGAACTGCTGTTTTTTAGGCTAATCGCTGCGCTGCGAACAAATGCAGCTAGCGATCAACTTGGAATGACCACCTTTGACCCATACTTGCTTACTTTCCCAGTTCCTGCGGGAGAGAATAACCCCCCCCCCCCCCTCCCAGAAAAGTGGGCACCCCTCACACTTTCCACCCACTTCCCAATGACGTGGGGAGATAAATAGAGTAAATCCATGGTCCCTGTGGAGGGGGCGGAGCCAAATGATGCACTAGTTTAGCCCCACCTGCCCCTGTTGCCAACCGCCTCTCCTCTCCAGGTATCTCCCAGAGAGGAATATTTTAAAGTTCTTTGACTCGTGCTTATATGTTCAATAAAAGAAAAATGGGGGGGGGGGGGAATCCAATAATTCTAAAGTAAGAATAACAAAGTTTTGCATTTTTTCTTTTTTTTCTTTAAATAATCACTTGTTATATTTCATTTCCTAGGACATTACACGCGGGATATCTGCATCTATGGAACAGAAGACTTGCAGTGGCTAATAAATTCCAATAGTATTTTTGCTAACAAGTTTGAATTGAAATCTTACCCACCAACAATGGAATGTCTGGAGTGGAAGATCAGAGAGCGAGCACTAAATCAGAGTGAGGCCACTGTGCTGCCTGACTGGTACTTGTAAGCAGTACACTCCTCTTAGAAAAACAGAATGAAGAATTGATAGAAGTGTTCTAATATGGAAAAGCCTTGAAAAGTAAACATCTCTCTCTTAAGAACTGTCCTTAAAAGGCAATTTGAGGACAAGAAGAAGATATCATCAAGCAACTTCCCTTCCTCCAAGCATCAGTTAAATGAATTATTTACCATGCATACATCAACTTCATCTTTTCTACTGGTATTTACAGTCTGTGCTGCTATTAGATGTGTTTATTTGGAAGCAGATTGCTTCAGAAGAATGTAGTTCATTCATAAGACATAAAAATGCAGGTCTTTATAGTAGCTTACATCATTGATCGGAAAATACATGGTAACTTTTGTGCTGAATACTTTGAATACGTAACTGATGCCCAGCAGGTGCTGTGAAGGGTACTGCGATTAACAAGTGAACTGTAAAAGTGATGGCACTGTGTTTAGTAGTATAAGGAATAGGATACGTACTCATGGGCACTTTACCTTGTCACAGCATTTACCAGAAGGTGAGAATTGTCTGTCAGTAAGGATCAACAAATTACAGTCAGAATCATAGATATAATAGTTGTGGCAGTCTTACAAATGTTGAACAGGCCATGAGTGCTGAATGCTGCGATTCTGTGCACCACTGGGGTTTGTTAAAACTGCCATTAGTATTTTTACAGCAATTGTCAGAACGATTCATTTGGGTTGGGTTCGCCGCCAGTCACAATACCAACGCCGGGATCCCAGCTTCTAGATGCCCGGCGGGGGGGCAAGCGAAACTAAGCCCATTGGGTGCTCACTACGCTTGCCATGCTGCGGGCTCGGTGGCGAGCTGTGCTCACCACAGTTTCTATTCCCACTCTACGGGTGTCGTGGACACCCACAAGTGGGAATAGTCCCTGTTAGTCGGCATACCGACTGCCGGGATTGTGAGGGGGCAGGATCCCGCTGTCGGTATTGTGACTGGAGGTCTCCTGACTGCCGGTCACATAACTACGTCCCATTCATTTATCTATTGTTTTAAAAAAGTGTTCTAATACAGGGCACTGTACCAGATGTTATCTGCTGATAAGTGCACACTGTAACCCATTGTATGACGTAAGAAATGCAATGGATTTTAAAACTGAATAGATGGACTAGGTTTTCACTAAGCCAAGTGTGAAAGGAAATTGCAGTGTAGAATACATTTCATTTGTTATTAGATATTTTTGAAATATTTCAGTCTTTCAAACTAGGACTGTGTGATGTTGTAAAGCGGGAGGACCAGTCAGTAGCCATAATCACAGACATTGTGGGACATCTGATTGGTCCATCCTCTCATAACCCTCTTCCACATCTTCTTTAGAGTAATGAATGAAAATGTTTACCACGCTAGAGTTTGATGTAGTGTTAAACATGCAATACAAAAACACTGAAACTAGCTCAGTGGCTCAGACAGCTGATAGCCATGTATACTGTATGACCTAAAATGCATATTTATTAAGAATCTTGTGTGGTCGAGTTTAAACACACTGGGCATCATGTGAATCTTGTTTGACAAAGTCGTGTTTGCAGATGGTCTGTGTAATCATGTTTAGTCTTCTGCGAGTTCAGTCATTGTTCTCAAATGCAAAAAATCTGTCTGTGAGCATCATGTTGTACAGATGTCTGCACAGGCCAATGTGATCTGTGCAGTGCTTCTAAATTTATGTGTTCCTATGTAAATAAATGGTTAAAAAATAGAAAAATAATTGTATGGAGTTCCCCCCCAAAAAGTATAGCCAGCACCTTGCCAAAGAGCCGGTACTGGAAATACATTGGTAAAAAAGGTGTAGGGGGTCCCCATGAACCAGCACTGGGCTCACCTAGTGGAGGGAGTAATGCCATAGCCAGAGACATGTTTCACAGGTTCCCCCGGCCCAAACGTTATCCTCCCCCAACTAGTCAGCCGAAGTGGGGATTCCTCGGGAACTGGGGACCCCCCCCCAAAAAAACATGAGTCCCATCTCCTGAGTTTCAGGCCTAGGCTGAAACCTGGGACTATCCCCCACATTCCTGGGAGGTGGGTGCGGAGCTGAAAGCAGTCCAATTTAGACGTTCAAGTGATATTGTCTGTTACAGTAGGACTACAGGTTCCGGCAAGCCTGCCCGCATGTCGGCACTTGGAGAACCACAATTGCCAGAATACCTGGACAGTAAGGGCCCGTTGGCACCTATAGTTCCACTGTAAGGGTAATAAAAAAAAAAAACAGGACACATACACCAAACAGGGTAATACATTATTGCACGCCCGCAATAACACTATATACTCACCTTGTCCATGTGGGACCACGTGCATGTTTTTTCTTCTATTTAACCAATTATTTAAACATTGTGCACTTATGTGTCACACCAAAGCTTTGCACAGATCACAGTGATCTGTGCAGGCCTCGGCAGAACACGCTGCTCACAGGCAGGTCTATTTGATTCTTTTATTTTGGTCAGAATTTCCTCTGTGTTTAGAAACATGATTCTTAGGGGGAGATTCAATTGTTTGAAAAGTCAGCTGGGTGTCTGTTTTTTCCTATCTAATAGACAGGAAAAAACAGACACCCAACCGACTTTTCAAACATTTGAATTCCCCCCTTAGAGTATCTGCGAGTTGTATTCTGGTATATGGAAAGTACTTGAGAGTTGGCTTGATGGTGCAATGACTTCTATTTTCATGTTCGCCCATGTTTTTCAAATAGAATTCTGTTTTTACACCCATGTTTGACTTTAGTAAATCCATACCTCCCAACTTTAGCTTCCACGGAGACGGGACTATCGCACGGCTCCGCCGCGCGTCGCTCTGAAAAAGGGGCGTGGCCTCACCAAACTGAGCATTTTCCAGCCTTTTGGGGGCGTGCCCAGCAATGCTGCCCGCGGGAGGGACAGCAGGACAGTGTCCGAGTAGCGGGACTGTCCCGCTGGAATCGGGACAGTTGGGAGGTATGGTAAATCTCACATTTTGAAAAACAGGCTAAACTTGCAGGAGATTGCAGTCTCGATTCTTAGTAAATTTACCCCTAGGACCTTAAGGCATTGTCTTGTGCCTCATGCCTCATTGGTTCCTTAGCTCCTGGTAAATTGATAAGCTCAATTTTCAATAACACTGGTTCAGCCACTGAAACCCTATGAGCTTGATTCAGAGTTGCATGCAAACCGGTAGCATCTGTGACCGCATTGTGTGCCTGAAAATAGATGCAGATTCCCACCTGTACTTGTTGGATGGATGTTTATGACTGCACTATCCCTTTACATCTGCTTGTAAGAGCAGGCTCCATAGTTATCAGCACGCATTTGCAGCAGTCCTTTCCCGGGTGCAAGAGATTGGTAGGAAATTGTGTGTACTCTTACTTCGGGTCGGCTGCAATTCCATGTACATGTCCACATACAGTAAGTGTGTCTCATGCAGCCTTGTGAGCAGGTTCGGGGGGAAAAACTGAATATGCAGCCACTTTGCTTGCAACTCTAAATGAGGCCCTGTATATTTATGAATAAAACATTTCAGTACATATACAGCTGTTACACACTAGACAGAAAACCATTATAATCCCTTCAGGGATTTTTCACACACCTGGGTAGCTTTACTAACCATAAGGTTTTCAAATCTTAGACCAATGGCTTTAAAACAGCAACAATAATAAATTCTAAATCAGGCATGTTTAGTATTTACTACAATCGCCGTTTTAAATCCATCAGTCAAAGCCAACAATCATCTACGGATTAGAAATCTGATGCTTAGTAAATGTACCACAAAATCTTTTTTACTCACAGTAAAAGAATAGTATCGTAACGATTTTTACTTAATTTCTAAGCAATCTGGCTAGATTGCTTAGAAATTAAGCACACATCACTCCGTGTGTAGGGTGCGCAACGCTATCGCCGGCTCTAGATTTGCGCTGTGTGCTGAGCGGGGGGAGAGATGTATGCTGAGCGGTCTGTGATAGATCGCTCAGCACACATCTCTACGTGTGTACCCCCTTAAGTCTTGGATGATGCAAGAGCCTTACTGAAACTACTGAATGTGTAAATAAAAAATGCATAATATGCAGCTAAAAGTTAATGCTGCAGTTTACACGCCTGCATATCCTAAAATGAATCTAATACACGCCAATGCAGGTCATAGCAACAGAAAGCAAATTTGTTATTCTTTAAACCATAGCACATTAATTCATATTTAATATAAGTATTGTTATTATATAAATCCAAATGTGTTTTGTTGTTGTTCTAGTTAGTTAGTTAGTTTGTTTATTGTTGTTTGTTTTTAAATCTAGCAACACAGATATTTACTTTTTTTCCATCATAAAGGGTGGTGTCACAGTGGCGCTTTTGAACAGTGCATGCAATGTTATTTGAAATGAATTCTAGCGCTATGGGTGCGATTCAGAGATGGACGCAAGAGTGAGCGGCTCATCCCCAAAATGGAGGTGACATGCCTCTGCTTTGAGCAACGATCTTCTCCTCACCCAAATGCCTGCAGATTGTCAATCAAGCTGCGGCATACAGCGCACTGAGACTAGGGTTGTATCAACATTGCAGCACATGCTCACGGCAGCCGCGGGGTATATACAGTCACCAAACTATTGCTACTTTTTGACCGAATTGGGACTGTGTTTGAGGCTGAATCAGGCCCCGTGGACGCTATTATTTTTCTAGCTGGAAAAGTTCTAGTATTCAAAGTGATATCACCCAAATTCTTGCACTGATACACACACCATTGGATTGTTAGCACAGCAATTGTAAGTTGTAACCTGTATAACCTAATGACTTTGTAAACCTTTTTATTTGTGAGACCTGTGATAAATAGTGAAGGACTGTATGTATGATACTACTGCGGAAGTTAGCATAATTCTGTCTGTAATTTTAGAGAAATTCCAAATTAACATTACTTGGGTCAAAGCAGCTTGTTGAATCATTGCTCTCTTCATGTTGTAGCATTGTCACTGAACAAAAGACAATTCAGGTACTTAAATTATTGTAAGACTCTTCTGGGTCCAAGTGTTCAGAAACAGAAGCGGTTTACAGGCCGTCTTCAGAAGTAGGGGCAGATGTATTGGAGAGTGATAAAGAGGAGACAGATAAAGTACCAGCCAATCAGCTCCTAATGGTAAATTTTCAAACATAACCTGTAACATTACAGTTGGAAGCTGATTGGCTGGTACTTTGGGGTCAATGTACTAAGCCTTGGAGAGAGATAAAATGGCTGGAGATAAACTACCAACCAAACAGTTCCTAACTGCCATCTTTAAGGCTGTGGGCCAGATGCATCATTGCTTGGAAAGTGACAAAATGGAGAGTGAAAAAGTACCAGCCAATCAGCTCCTAACTGACATTTTTCAAACACAGTCTATGACATGGCAGTTAGGACCTGATTGGCTGGTACTTTTTCACTCTCCATTTTATCACTTTTTAAGCGATGATGCATCTAGCCCACAGTTTGACAGTTAGCACCTGGTTGGTAGGTATTTTATCTTTTATCTTTCTCCAAGACGTTTGTAATTAGAACTGTGAACATTACTTTTTGAAGTCATTGAATTAAAACAGTTAAAATAAAAGTTACTTTGTATAAAAATCCTCAAATTCATGTGAGAAACATATAAATGACACAATGGTCTGTAACCCACAAATATCTGATTATTTGTTATTGTCATTTTTTATGATTGTGTGAAATTATAATTTGCAACCAGGGCAAAACTACAAGGGGTGAGGCTGCTATGTTTCCCGAATGTGAGGGAGGCTCAGCAGTGCTGAGCTGTTTTAAATTTCCTGCTACCCCCGAGGTCCCTGCTTTGTTTTCAAAAACACATATTGAACCCCTCTTTAGAAACAGCCCAGGGAGGGATTTCTTTTGAGAGTATAGCAGAGTCCCAGGACCCTAGAGCGCCATCACTGCGTCCTACCCTTATTTTGTTATTATGCTTGTCAATGCACTGTATGTGCTCTGTATCTAACCCTTATGGGCTCTACACACTGGCAGATAACACTGAACGATGTGAACGTTCTCGTTCATTAATGAATGAGAACTCGCTCATATCGTTCAGTGTGGAGGCACCAACGATGCGCAGACCCGCGCTCGTTCATCGTTGATGCCCCGTCGCTTATGCATGCAAGCCAATATGGACAATCTTGTTCATATTAGCATGCAGTGCTATGGAGCCGGGTGACGGGGGGAGTGATGAAACGTCACACCCCCACCCCGCCGCCGGGTCGCCCTTCTGCCGCATCGGCCGTCGGGCAGCTTGGCGCCGGGTCGACAAGTGTGTAGGCCCATTATTTATCGAGTGTCAACAGATAATTTAACGCTATAGACATCTACTCGGATATGTAATGGTATGCCAGCGGCCGGGATCCCGGCGGTCAGCATACTGTCGTGGACACCCACGAGTGGGAATAGCCCCTGTTAGCCGGGATTCTAGCTGTCGGCATTGTCAGTGGTCGGGATTTCGGTGTCGGTATCCTGACCGCTGGGATCGTAGCTGCTGGCAATGTAACCACATCCCATCTACTCCGCCTTGAATAAATTGTTTTCCCTACAATAGGCACACAAATAAATATGCAACAGACTGAATATATTCAAAAACTTATCAACCATCCAATATGTGTATGTTCCCCCTCTCCAACATGTGGAGAACATACAGATTCAAAACAGAGGGAGTCAACTCGGTTGGATTAAACCTAAGGCCTCTGAATGTAACTGGAGACTTGCCCTTCCATATCAGTTCAAGTACCCCCGACAGGTCATGTTTTCAGTGTTTCTCTCTGTAGAAATGGGTGAGAAAATTACTAACAAGCAAACTAGATAAAATCACCTGTGCATGTTCAAAGAAATCCTGAAAACATGACCTGTTGTGGGTACTTGAGGATTTGGGTTGAAGACCCCTGTTGTAATGTAAACAGTCCCCCAATGAAAACTCAACACTCCTGTTGCAGTTGGCCAGAAAAATAAACAAGCATCTTAGAATTTGAATAGCATTGTTTAATTCCAAACCTAAAATGCTGCATAGTAATAACTTTACGATGCATTTGTATGCTCTGGTTTGTTAATCCTATTACAAATGTGTGTATAACCGTGAACTCATCTACACCCAAACTACACACTCAGAACCACGCACTAGAAGCCAATCTCTCTTTAGTATTTGTCTCCTTATTGCACTGAGTAACTAAGCACTGTAGCATGAAAAAATACTATTTCCTTAGTATGCTTCTTTCTACTGTATTAAAGTTTCATTATTTTATGATGGGGCATTAGTAACTATTGTTTTATATAAATATATAGACACAACATATAATCTATAAGATGTTAAATATTAACTAGTAATGGTTACAAAGTATACATGTTCTAAAAGAAATGTAATTATGTAAATGTAAAAATACTACAGTATATATTTAAATATATTTCTCTATCCTAGAAAAATAAATAACACATTTATTTAAGGAATCATAGTTACGATTAAGGGGCTGATTTATCAACAAGTTATAAAACTCGTTGCATATAAAATGCAATAGAGAATTGTTAGTTAGAAACCAATTGGGTGCTATGGGCAACACCGCCATTTTTCTTTCTCAGAACGTTACTAAATATACCCCCAAAGGTAAGAAAAACCCCACCTAATAATAGGTCATCTTGGGTAGAGGAATATGAGGATCAAATGCTTCATTCTATGTCAGGGATATACATCCCTAGTGTCTGCATATTGGGAACTTCAACTGACCCATTGAAATTATTCTGAAAGTGGCCTGTTGTTGTAGGTGGAGTCAAATGTGGATGGCAGGGTCAAATTAGAAGGCCCATGCATGCCCTATGTAGTGGCAGCACCCCAAGTGCAGTGTGGGCTTGCATAGAAGACAATGTTATGCTACTTTCACTCCTTTGCTCTTCAAAGGGTAACAATGATCCGCATACAACTATGACACACATGTGGCTCCCTCTTCAAGAACAGAGCACTTGAATGCTGTTGGAGACTGATTACTCGTGGTAAGATGGCACTGACCCCACATGTGCTCAAGGATGGAAGGGAGATGACCCATGCAGAGGGGAGGAACAAGAAAACAGACGGAGAGGGGAGGGCTGAGCCAAACAGACAATCAGGAAGGAAGAGCAGATCAATTCACTCTCTGTCTAGTAACCTAGGCATCCTCCCCCAACCGTGCCAGTAAAAAAATAAAAAAAAATAAAAAAAATAAAAATGAAAATGCCACAGGTGGCCCTATGATATCAAAGGGGCTACTGGTGTACCGGACAAATCCACTGTGGGGCCAATGGCCAGTCTGCCTCTTCCTGCTTGATATCACCCTTCTGTTCATATGCTGCACACTTAATTCATGAAAGGCATATATGTACTGATCTGGAACCATTGCTTCTATTAATTATAGGAAAGTAAGGTAGTGACAAGCACAGACATGCCATAGAGATCAGGGGAATGCAACACTTTCTCAAACAAAAACTATTTACATATGCATAGTATACATATAATACAAACACAGACAGCAAATAACAAGCATTATATTTACAATGCGTATTGATAGTATATTAAAATAGGTTAGAACTTTGGTTTAGAACTATGGTATGTTAATAATTAAAGCAATGTGTTTAGTTATGCTTTCCCCCAGTTATCATACTGCACTTGTTTTTTGTTTGTTTTTTCGTTAAAACTTTAAACCAAGACAAGTTTCCTTATATAAAAGAGCTACTGCTAATATACTGTATATTGACAGAAGCCCCCTGGTTGTTTCCTTCAATATTACTGCAGAGACTGCAACTCTCCTCAGTAATCACAGCTTTATGCAGATATCTTCCATTCTCATAAACCCCTAAGACTTCCACATCTGCATGTGACTGTGTAGCACCCCTAGGGGCCAAGGGTCTAGTTTGTTCATATGGAATTGCACAATCGCAAGGAAGCAGCTGTGCAATTCCATGTCACTAAAATTCTAATGCAGTAGGAAACGTCTGTAGGAGTTGTCTGCATGCATTTGAGAGAGTGCTGCGTATGAGGACACAGCCTCGGATCACCATCATGGCCATCGTTCGCGATTCACAATGTTTGTAGGCACCGGTAAGTCTGCGTAAGGTGAAGTTTAATCAGCCTGGCTGCGGGATCCGGATATCTGGGTCTAGTAAGTCTGCGACGCAGACCCTGGACTCGTCACAACTTATTAGCCAAATGCATAGCCCAGTGGTTCTCAAACTGTGTGCCGTGGTACCCTGGGATGCACTTGCAGGGGTGCCCTGGGTTGGTTGTCCAGGACCAATTCAAATTATTTGTGGTCAATGTAATAGGCAAAACCAGTGCTGATGACTGTCAATCATAAAATATGTGCACAAACGGAAGCAAAATCTTGTTCCTCACCACACAATTGAACCTAAGAATGACATATAAATACAATTTACTTCATTTAACATTTCTTTCTAAATTTCTCAATAATAAACCTTTGGCCTAGGGGTGCCATGAAAGGAATTCTGATGCTCTAGAGCACTGTGATTCAAAAAAGTTTGGGAACCACTGGCATAGCCTGAAAGTCACAGCAAGTGAGGCTAACTGACAGGCTTTGTGGCCCAATAACTTTTATTAGGCATTTTAAGTTTTGCTGCCTTTTAAATAACCAATTTCTTAGTTAATATTTCTTATGTATGGGTCAACAAGTTCCATGACCTTATGTAGTTGATTCAGGTAAGAAGAGCTACTTAGCATTAAGATAAAACATTACATTTTATTAATGATTAAAATGCATATGTGGAATAGCTTGACAAAATGACAAGAAGTAAAATGTACACTGAACGATGCAGGCTAATTTGATATTAATTTGCTTTCATTTACCACTATTAAAAACGACAGCTCTAGAATCATTTTAATAGGTCTTTTGACTTAGATGTTCCGGTAACAGGTTTTCTCAGTAATGAAACACCACGTACAAGCTTTAGCAGAAACTATGAAACACCACATACAAGCTTTAGCAGAAACTATTCCAAACCTTTTTAAAATAATTCTATAGGTGGTATTCAATTATTTTCACTCTCTTCCACACCCATTCTGTTTCTGCTGACGGGCGTGGTATATTTATTTCAGCTCGCTACCCAGGGGAAGCAAGGGCTCCCAACCCTTTACGTAGCCAATCCTGATTACTATGGGCACGATAACAGGGATCACTTTAGAAAGGAGATTGGGCGTGATATATTATTTGAATACCGCCCTATGAATCTAAACTTAGCATGCATTGCTCCGTGTAAATTTTTAGATTCATTTTCACATGCTATTGTTAATTTGATATATGAAATTTTGGATATGCAATATTATATCTTTGTTGTTACTCCTGGATTAATTAATATATATCTATGAAAACAGATTTATATCTTTTGACTTGGGTATTATGGTTGTCCCATCAATAAAAAACCAAATGCAAGCTTGATCAGAAACTATTCAAAACCTTTTTTTGAATAGAGCGTGGGAACCTTTGTCCTTTTTCTACATAAAAACATAAACCTTACCTTTGTGCACCTGTTTGAAAGTCGTACTATATTACAGACATGTGTAGCCTTTACTCAAGGATCCCAAAACTGTGACTATGGGCCATACTTGCCTACTATCCTGCAAGTTGCAGTCCTCTGCACCCAGGGAAGATTGGCCAAATCTCCCGCATCCCGTCCACTTCTCAGTGAAGCCTTCAGAATGAGGAGATTATACCACTCCCATGTAAAGGGGGTGGGACTAAATGACATGAATTTGTGCCATTTAACCCCGCCTCCTCACCAAACCCAAAGGGCTTAACGATAGCCTGGCTCTACCAGGCCCCACTCCCCCTCAAAGTGTCCTGCAGTGTCTCCTCTCCAGGCTTATCCCAGAGAGGAGATCATAAAGGTAGGTAAGTAAGCGCTATGGGCCTTCCTCAGAGGTGTGTGTAGTGTCCGTACCGAACGCACGCGTTTAATGTTTTCACTCTGTGGCGGCGTCTGAGTCGCACTGCGCATGCAACCCAATGGTTACGGCTCAAAATTACATGCAGTGGGATGGAAGTTTGGTGGGCGTTTAACAGAGGCGGATAGCCAAATAAACAGCAAAAATGCACCTGCCCTTTTTAATGTTCCAACCCAACAGAATAGCATCGCGGCCAGTTGGTGTCTTAGTAGAATCGGTTTCGGCATTTGCATGAAGGTGCAGGCGCTGTCGCAGAAAAAGACAATAACGAGAGCAACTATCTGCACCTCTGTATCAGGCCCTATATGTAGCTGGCAAAAGGAAATGAAATGCTCAATGAAAACCAACATTTAATACATTTGTGTTAGCCAAAAGTATTTATTTGTATATTTTATTTTTATTTTGCACTAATAGAAAATAAAGAGATTTATTAAAACCTATAAATTCCTGAAGTAAATTTAACAGAAGTATATACTAGAATGATATGTACTGTACTTGATTCTCAATTTGTATGTAAACATTGTAATTGTATCTGAATATATTTTTATGATGTTCGTGTTTTAGATATTTAATGTGTAATTTGTGTTTATGGAAAATAAATCTTGTTTTTTTTATTGATGTCTATTTTGCAAATAATTCTCAGGATTACAGATCACTCGACTCAGGAAAAGTTTTAATGGTAAAATGTGAAGATCAGATCTTAAGTTCACATATTCAGTTGTGTTGCCCATCAGAAAACTCTTTGCGTATATTGGGGCAGATGTATTAAGCCTGGAGAAGTGATAAAGCAGTGATAAGTGCAAGGTGATAACGCACCAGCCAGTCAGCTCCAATATGTAAATTTACAGTTAGGAGCTGATTGGCTGGTGCATTATCACCTTCCACTTATCACTGCTTTATCACTTCTCCAGGCTTAATATATCTGCCTCAATGTTCATTAATTACTATGCAAATGTGTAACTACACAAATGGCAGTTGGTGCCATTGACGGTCATATTCCAGCCTCGTTGAGGCAGTTTTGTGCCGTATCCACATCTACAAACATGCCTGCTACAGATCTTTATGATTTTGAATCTAGCACTATGGGGTCAGTCCAATTAGGTACAAATTTCGCATAGCCGAGAGTTAGCGCACTTTATGATAGGCTAAACTCGCTCAAAACTTCCAGCAGCCCTGTAGGGCTGCAAGCACTTTTATGCAAATTCAGGCTGAAATCGGGCCTCGAGGGTGCACACTACGGTGTTACAGACGTTGAAGCTCAGTGGCAATGGCAACTCGCACTCTTCACACCTAATTGGATTGACCCCTATAAGCATATCCCCAACATTGCCACTGGTCAAAATGGAACAGTGTGTGCAATAATAAGACAGATGACAGATGAGGATGTATGATTTGGCTGCTTGCAAGCAATATATAATGCAATTTGCTGCTTCAGGGTTCAACGCTATGCTAATGTTTACTCAGGTGAGCGATTATTGGCAATCTGCGCATGCGTCTGAAATGCACTGCGCACATGTCACATGACACTTTATAGTGTCACTTACAGTGAGGATTTATTTGCAAAGTGATTGACAGGAAGTATTTGGGGGAGGTAACAGGGAGTGGCTGCAAAAACCCTGACGTGTCATTACTGTTTTCGGGGTATATTTCAGCCTACAACTGCAATCTGGTATGCAGAAAACATGGCACCTGCGTCTCAATACACATGGCTATGCTGAGTGGCCATAAGCCTACTAAGATGGTCCATTTTTGAAGAATCTATGACCAGATTCTATAGTGGGGAAAGTATTGGAAGGTATTCTAAGAGATAGTATTCAGAAGTTCCTTGAAGTCAATAAGGTCATTAAAAGGAATCAACATGGGTTTATGAAGGACAGATCCTGTCAAACCAACTAACTTGGCTTTTATGAAACAGTAAGCGCAAACCTAGATCAGGGTAAAGAGGTGGATATAATCTTTTTAGATTTTGCCAAAGCGTTTGACACTGTACCACACATGAGACTTATCTACAAGCTACAAGAATCAGGGCTAGGAAGCACAATATGCACTTGGGTCAAAAACTGGTTAGATAATAGGGAGCAGCGCGTTGTGGTTAATGGATCTTTTTCAACTTGGACTGAAGTGCTAAGTGGTGTGCCGCAAGGCTCAGTATTAGGACCACTATTGTTCAATATTTTCATTAACGACCTAACAGAAGGTCTAGAGAGCATGGTGTCAATTTTTGCAGATGATACCAAATTGTGTAAAGTTATAAATGCGGAGGGGGATGCTGAGTCGCTTCAGAATGACTTAGTTAAATTAGAAGCTTGGGCAGCGAAATGAAGAATGCGCTTCAATACAGACAAGTGTAAGGTAATGCACTGTGGTAACAAGAACAAAAATAACACCTACCTACTAAATGGGGTAAAATTAGGGGATTCTGTACTGGAAAAGGACTTAGGTGTCCTCATAGATAGCAAACTAAGCAGTAGTACCCAAAGTAGGACTGCAGCAAAGAAGGCTAATAAGATATTAGCATGCATAAAATGGGGAATTGATGCTAGGGACAAGAGTATTATACTCCCGTTATATAAATCACTTGTGAGGCCACACCTTGCATACTGTGTACAATTCTGGGCACCTTACTACAAAAAGGATATCCTGGAGCTAGAAAAGGTTCAAAGGCGGGCGACCAAACTAATTAAGGGTATGGAGACGCTGGAATACGAGGAAAGGCTTGCAAGACTAGGCATGTTTACACTGGAAAAGAGGAGATTAAGAGGGGACATGATTAACATTTACAAATATATAAGGGGACAATACACAGATCTTGCGCAGGACCTGTTTTTGGTTAGATCAACACAGAAAACTCGTGGACACTCGCTCAGGTTAGAGGAGAGGAGATTCCACACAATATGGCGTAAAGGCTTTTTTACGGTAAGGACGATACGTGTTTGGAATTCCCTGCCTGAGGGAGTTGTAATGGCCGACTCAGTCAACACCTTTAAGAATGGGTTAGATAAATTCCTAATGGATAAGGATATCCAGGGTTATGGGGCATAGTCACGCACTATGGTTATTATAAAAAAAGAGGGGTTAATCGGAACGGCAGTCAGCAACTTCAGTCAAAATTTTATACAAAATAATCGTGCATAGGAGAACACAAATAGGTTGAACCCGATGGACAATTGTCTTTTTTCAACCTTAGATACTATGTTACTATGTTAACAATGTGCCTGTGTATGCTGATGCTGATATTTGCAAACCGCTGGTGTCTAAATTCTTACCCAGGCGGCATAATCAGCATATTTTCAGACAGTAGCTGTATATGGGATTACAGCTACGACTGCATTAGCGAACAGCTCTGAATCAGGACCACTGATTTGCACACTGCAGGGTTCCAGTATGACATGCCGGCACTTGGGACTCCGGCGGTCGTAATACCGACGCCGGGATCCCGATGCTGGAAAGACCAACAGAGGTGAGTGTCAGGTGTTCTCCCCTCTCCCATACCTCATTACCAACAACGAGCATTGTTACTGCATCCCCAGTGCAGCCCTCATTTGGACTTAGAGGCAAAGGGTGCTCATCTGCACCTAGACAAATCTTATTGTGAGGCAAATGGCAGAAATTATATTTTACATTTTCATGCAGGTAAAAAAACTGTCTGTATCAGAGCAGCTTGATTTTAGCACTGTGTTGTACTGTAGGTTATTTAATAAGGGCACACGCAAATTTCTAGGTTAGGAGTTAGGGGGACATGTACTAAGCAGTGATAAAAGTGGAGAAGTAAGCCGATGGCAAACAATCAGCTGCTCTGTATATTTTTATAGTATGCAAATTTTGGTTGCCATGGGCAACTTCTCCACTGGCTCACTTCCCCACTTTTATCACTGCTTAGTACATATCCCCCTTAGTCTGATTGTTCAGGGTAGTGCTTTCCAGGACACAGGTGCAGAACAAAAGAAGTCTTGGGTTTAGTGGGAATAGAGGATGAATGATAGCTGTAGGTCATTGGGTTTATTAAAGAAAACAGATAAGGTGGTAAACTGAAGAGAACAGAAGAGATGCAGGGTAGGGGAGGGGCCATTGTGGGGGGCTTTGTGATAAAAAAAACAGAATTATGAATTAGATGAAACTGTCAGTCAGGGAAATGGCCGCCAGTATTAGTGGGGGAAAAAAAGGAAATTAACCTGAATGTCATGATCTAGGTGGACTGAATTGGAGGTAGAAGGGTACGATGGCAAATTAGTACGATGTTACAGTCAGCAAGACAGGAAACTATAAGTGTGATACCCGGGACCAGAAACTTGTGTAGTTATTCATGTAAGGGTATCACTGTACATGGTAATGGGTCAGCATGGGATTATTTTCCCTTTGAGATACGTATGATGGTGCCTGTAACTGGTTAAGCCTCAGGAGAAGGGAGGCGCTGGGACCCAGCAAAGGACCGTTGCACAAACTGAACTACCAGCTCACGAGCCGCTGGCGGGACAGATCCGGGTACCCTGGAGAGAGGGATAAAAGGAAGAGAATCTCAAGCGCGAGGTGTGGACGGCTGGATCGTGTGAGAGGACGGAACGGCGCGCTGGTGATAAAAGAAGCGGAGCTCAGCAGAGTGGCCGGAGAGGGGTGCCCATAAGAGACTCACCACGGGTAGACAGATCGGGACCGGAGGAAGATCGGCAGAGCAGAGTGAAGCCTGGTAACCGCCGCCAGAGTGAGAATCCAGCGTTGACGCAGCGGTAAAGCAGGAGGCGGCCTAAACGTGAGTGAGGGAGATCTTAACACTAGCCCTCTCGAGTGACGGGGGAGGAGGCGGTCCGCTTCAGACTCGCCCAGAGGGACGACTAGTCTGGTGAGTGACTGAATCTGATCCAGAGCGAGCGGCATAGGGGAAGCACAGCTATAGCCACCCCAATTCGTGAAAAGGTAGCCGGTGGAGACAGGTCATTATTAGGAAAAGAGAAGCAGAGATTAGAGTAAGACAAACAGACTCTCACTACAGCCAGTCAGAATAAGCATAGTAAAAGGCTTATTAATACCCGGTGATCACAAGCTACTCACGTCTGTAAAAAGTGCATCCTAGCAATTCGGCCTACATATTAATGATTGCTTCTGTCACACAACCTCAGTATGAATTCGGCTCTGTACAGAGGTGGAGAGCAATAACCTTTCGCATACCCCGGCTTTAACGCGTATAGTGGAGACTGTTAGTATCTTTAGTGAAGAGATTCAAAAGGCATACCGCGCCAATCTTTCTGTATAGAATCATCCACTAACAAGCAAACTGATATTTAGTCACGACATGGCAAGAGTCTAGTGAACTAACCAGTTAAGGGTCCAAGGATATAGAGTTCATATTTATTCTTATCTTCAAACTAGACCGAGTAAGGCATGCACCACAATCAACGGTCAGTCAGGAGTAAATGAACTGTATCCTGTCATACCCATATGGCGTCACGAACAGGATACATAACTTAAAGCGAGGAAACCTATACTAGAGGAAGATGTCAAAAGAACAGGCTACATCAGCCGGAACATCCAGTGGGGAGCATAGTAAGGCAACGCAAGAGACACCTAGTATGGCACAGATAAATCCAATAACTCTACCATACTATTTTGGGGCTCCCTGGCTTCCGACATACCATGGAGATAGACGTAGTGCCGAAGGGAATACATTAACGGATTTTAAAAATAAAATGAAGTCGATGTTTCGATTATACCCATTAAGTGAGCAACAAAAAGTGGAAATTTTAATTGGTCAACTAAAAGGATCCGCGCATCGGGAAGTAATCTCTTGGCCTGTGGAAGAGCGGAAGAGTATTGATCAGATCTTACAACGATTAGCTACTACTTTTGAACTTCGCACTATTTCCGAACTAAAGATGAAGTTTTATGCTAGAAAGCAGCGTCCGGGAGAGACACTTAGAGATTATGCATTGAGTCTTCAGGAAGCATTGAAAGCTCTTCAAACCGTGGATGAAAAAGAAATTAAGGATATCGATGAAGCCTTGGTATCACAGTTTGTAGAGGGGGCAAATGGAGAAGGGATCAAGGCTCAACTCAGAATGCTGAGGATGCAGATACCCGATCATACATTCCTGGATTTTAAAGAGGCTGCGATCAAGGTGGTAGGGACAGATATCGCCCCAGAAGTTAGTTTCCCTGAGATGCCTGGTTATCAGGAAGACTGGCCCCCTAAAGGAAACAACTTTTCCGATACCAGCAAATTAAAAAGAAACCTAGAAACCACTGCACAGAATTTTCGGACATCAACTACGGATCCAATGCGAACTCTAAAAAGCCAGATGGAGGAGCTAGTAACGGGAATGGCTGAGGTTTGCAATGAAGTGCGAAATTTGGCCAGGAAGCAAGCTTCTGGTCCCAGCGAACCTAGTTGGCAACGAGAGCAAAGAAGAGCCAGAAGTGATTGGTACACCTCACCCCAGGCAGGGGGAAGGAGAACTACTGACCGGTTTGATCCCCAAGGCCGACCCATTTGTCGCCAAGGTAAAAAACCGGGACACATAGCACGTAATTGTGATCAAGGGGAGGCTTTAAACTGCAATGCCCCGAGGTCGGAGACCGAGCCTCGGGGGGAAACACCACAGTAAGCCCAAAATCAGAAGAATGGTGGTCTCAGTATGTAGGACAATGTCCCCATATCCCGATATCTATTAACGGAGTGGAAATTATGGCCATGGTAGATACCGGATCGCAGATCACCACCATTCAGCATTCTACTTTTCTACAGAATTGGGGAGAGCATCAAATTGTGACACCTCCACCCACGTGGTTACAACTGATTGCCAGTAATGGATCAAGTATAGCCTGCGTGGGTTACTGGGAGGCCAATGTAAAGATTGGAGAAACTGAACTTCCTAGACAAGGGTGCTTGATTACACATGCCAGTGACCCCAATGCTATCCCTATGATTCTAGGGATGAATATATTACAGAGTTGTCCTGAGGAGTTTATTTCAATTCTGAGACAAGAACTCCCTAAAACTGTGACCACCCATCAGGACGTCCTCCAGAAAACCATTAAAATGCTGCAAAGCCACCAGGCATTTGTGCATTGTAACGGATCCATTGGAAAGGTCCGGATTACGGATGGCAAACCCATCAAAGTGCCTCCCAACTCCGAAATCATTGTCTGGGGCAAAACTAAATGTGGTCCTGGAGGAAAACATTATGAAGCCCTCATCGAACCTTGTGACCTGAGTGAGGAAAATGAAATCGTCGTGGCCCATTGTTTAGTGACCGTGACCAATGGAAGGGTCCCGGTCAGGATCCTGAATCCTCACAATCACACGATTGAATTATACCGGCAACGACCAATTTCTAGACTTTCTTGGACTACCTTTCAGGATGTTATGCCTGCGCAAATAGAAGCTCATCAACAGAGCAATAACGTTATGCAGGTGGAGAGCAACACCCCGACAGAGTGGTGGAATGACATCCAAATCGGCGATGACGATACCCCTGGTGAGCATAAAAAAGGCGCACTTCAGGTAGTGAAGGAGAATCCTCAAACCTTTAGTCAAGGTCCATTGGATTTTGGAACAGTAACAACTGTGAAACACCGCATCTTGACTGGAAATGCTACTCCTATCAAGGAAAAACACAGACCCTTAGCTCCTGCCCTGTATCAACCAGTCCGCAAGATGCTTGAAGATATGAAAGCTACTGGCGTAATTCAAGAGAGCCACAGCCCTTGGGCGGCCCCAATGGTGCTAGTTAAAAAAAAAATGGACAGCTGCGCTTTTGTGTCGATTACCGAAAATTGAACCAAATTACACACAAGAATGCATATCCACTTCCCAGAATTGAGGAATCACTTGCAGCTCTGAAATCGGCCAAGTATTTCTCCACGTTAGATTTAACTAGCGGATATTGGCAGATTATGATGGCGCCAGAAGATAAAGAGAAAACAGCCTTTACTACTCCTATGGGGCTCCATGAATTCAATCGAATGCCATTTGGATTGTGCAACGCTCCGGCAACATTCCAAAGAGTGATGGAGCATTGCCTGGGAGATAGAAATTTTGAAATGGTATTACTATATTTGGACGACATTATCATCTTTTCCAAATCATATTCGGACCATCTACAACATTTACATGAAGTCTTCCAACAATTGGCTAGATACGGACTAAAGGTTAATCCTGCTAAGTGTCACTTGTTAAAACCTAAAGTTCATTATTTGGGACACTTGGTGAGCTCTGAAGGAGTGGCCCCGGATCCAGAAAAGGTTTGAGTGGTACAAGATTGGCCCGTTCCCCGAACTGTCAAAGATGTAAGACGATTTCTCGGATTCGTGG
Organism: Pseudophryne corroboree; assembly: GCF_028390025.1. NCBI lineage: Eukaryota > Metazoa > Chordata > Amphibia > Anura > Myobatrachidae > Pseudophryne > Pseudophryne corroboree. The sequence goes on from NC_086448.1 coordinate 528,810,910, forward strand.
GGTATTATAGACGCTTCATAAAATTTTTTGCTAAAATAGCCGCCCCTTTACACGAAGTGCTACGAGATGTGCCTCAAGATAGTCAAAGCAGACGTTTACTGGTCGTATGGACTTCCCGACAACAATCTGCGTTCGAACATCTTAAGAATTTCTTGATCCAAGCGCCACTTCTGACATATCCAGATTACAGCAAACCCTTTATCCTACATACTGACGCGAGTAAGCAAGGACTGGGGGCGGTTCTCGCACAGTTACAAGATGGTCAGGAAAAAGTGATAGCGTATGCCAGCCGAGGTCTTCGTAAGAACGAGCGTAACGATGCCAATTACAGTGCTTTTAAATTAGAATTCCTAGCACTGGTCTGGGCCGTTACAGAAAATTTAAAGATTATCTTACCGCCACACCGTTTATAGCTTACACCGACTGTAATCCTCTGGCCCATTTAGCTACTGCCAAGTTGGGGGCATTAGAGCAGCGATGGTATGCACGTTTGGCTAACTATCAGTTTACCATACAATATCGACCTGGCCAAAATAATAGTAATGCAGATGCATTATCTCGGTGATTGACCAAGAAGAATCAGAAGTAAAGGACTATCGAGAGTCAGTGGAACTGCCTCCTTTTCAGGCCACCCGGCGAACAGTGGTGCATCATAACGCTGCCTCCAAGACAAGTGAGCCTGATTACCAATCGGAAGAAAGCAGTTTAAGCAAATGGCAGGAGTGGCAAGAAAAATACCCACTGTTTCAACAGTTAAAGGGATTATTACTGCAAAAGAGAGGCTTGTCCAAGTCCGAAAGACAAACCTCAGCACCAGAGTTGGTTAAGCTATGGAGACAGCGGGATCGTCTAGAGATTCAACGAAATGTAATAGTCCGCAAGAGTGTCCATCCTAAAACTCATCTGACCATCACACAAGTGCTCATCCCTGCGCCAAAGGCACCAGTTCTCTTACAGGCTTATCATGATCAATCGGGTCATTTCGGACATCAGAAGACGGAATTGCATCTCAGACAACGGTTCTATTGGGTTGGGCTACGCCAGAATGTCGAAGAATGGTGTAAAAACTGTCATGCGTGTAGCCTACGGAAACCTGCTCTTTCTACAGATAGGGCCCCGCTTCATCCAATTGTCAGCAGCAATCCTCTTGAATTGGTCACCATTGATCATGTGAAGCTAGAGAAGAGTACGGCTGGATACGAATACGCCCTCATGATAGTGGACCATTATACCAAATTCGCAGTTGCTCTACCAGTGAAAGATATGACGGCGAAGACTACTGCTGAGGTCTTTTGGAGGGCCTTCGTGCGACCATATGGTTTTCCCGATAAAATCTTGACCGATCAAGGGCCCGCGTTTACATCTCGACTCTTTCGAGAATTATGTCTCCTGTATGGATGTAATAAAATACAAACCACAGCATATCACCCTCAGGGGAACGGCCTTTGTGAAAGAACTAATCAAACGCTGATTCAAATGCTACGGACCCTTCCTCTACAGAGAAGACAAGAATGGCCGTTATTATTAACAAAGTTTATGTTCATCTACAATAACTCCATCCATAGTTCTACTGGATATACACCGTATTATTTATTATTTGGTAGACAAGGAAAATTACCCGTAGATGTTATTTTTCAAGTAGAAAGTATCCCAGAACCGTTTCTGGAGACAGACTGGGTGACAGAACACCAACGTCGAATGAAGGTGGCCCATGACCTGGTAAAACAACATAGAGAATAAGCACAAAAGCGGCAAGAGACCAATTATAACCGTATAGCGCAAGCTGAACCCTTGCCGGTTGGATGCAGAGTCCTAAAGAAAAATAACCAACGACAAAGTAAATTAGACTCTCGCTGGGAGCCGATCCCATATAAAATAATAGGAAGGCCGAATCCAGAAATAGCAGTATACCGTATTCAACGAGAAGATGGAAGTCGGCCCAGTATAGTCCATCGAGATCAACTGAAACCGTGCCCCGTTTGGCCAGGAGTCGAAAGTGGGACAGTTCCATTCCTGGAAGAAACTCCAACAGCAACCTCATACCCAGATGCAATGATGAGTCTCTATTGGCCGATTCTGGGCATTGTTGGAACTTCGACTAACACAGATGTGACTGAAACCGTGCTGGACAATGTTGCGGACTTTGTACATTCGGAGGTTCCCATGTTGAGACGTTCTGAAAGGAGCACAAGAGGGAAATTACCTATGAGATACCAGTCTTAAAGTATTTAAGTTAAGTTACTTAAATTAGTTATGTGAAGTGATCTTCTGTATGTTATAGTAAAATAGTATAAGAGGAACAATTGAATATTCGGAAGTTTAATTTTTTTTTGCAGATTAATTAAAAATAGCTGTTACAGTCTTGTATGCGGTTGTCGGATGCGTAAGGATACGCATCAAATTAGCGGGGTGGTATGTGATACCCGGGACCAGAAACTTGTGTAGTTATTCATGTAAGGGTATCACTGTACATGGGAATGGGTCAGCATGGGATTATTTTCCCTTTGAGATACGTATGATGGTGCCTGTAACTGGTTAAGCCTCGGGAGAAGGGAGGCGCTGGGACCCAGCAAAGGACCTTTGCACAAACTGAACTACCAGCTCATGAGCCGCTGGCGGGACAGATCCGGGTACCCTGGAGAGAGGGATAAAAGGAAGAGAATCTCAAGCGCGAGGTGTGGACGGCTGGATCGTGTGAGAGGACGGAATGGCGCGCTGGTGATAAAAGAAGCGGAGCCTGACAGAAGTACCTACGGAGCTCAGCAGAGTGGCCGGAGAGGGGTGCCCATAAGAGACTCACCACGGGTAGACAGATCGGGACCGGAGGAAGATCGGCAGAGCAGAGTGAAGCCTGGTAACCGCCGCCAGAGTGAGAATCCAGCGTTGACGCAGCGGTAAAGCAGGAGGCGGCCTAAATGTGAGTGAGGGAGATCTTAACACTAGCCCTCTCGAGTGACGGGGGAGGAGGCGGTCCGCTTCAGACTCGCCCAGAGGGACGACTAGTCTGGTGAGTGACTGAATCTGATCCAGAGCGAGCGGCATAGGGGAAGCACAGCTATAGCCACCCCAATTCGTGAAAAGGTAGCCGGTGGAGGCAGGTCATTATTAGGAAAAGAGAAGCAGAGATTAGAGTAAGACAAACAGACTCTCACTACAGCCAGTCAGAATAAGCATAGTAAAAGGCTTATTAATACCCGGTGATCACAAGCTACTCACGTCTGTAAAAAGTGCATCCTAGCAATTCGGCCTACATATTAATGATTGCTTCTGTCATACAACCTCAGTATGAATTCGGCTCTGTACAGAGGTGGAGAGCAATAACCTTTCGCATACCCCGGCTTCAACGCGTATAGTGGAGACTGTTAGTATCTTTAGTGAAGAGATTCAAAAGGCATACCGCGCCAAACTTTCTGTATAGAATCATCCACTAACAAGCAAACTGATATTTAGTCACGACATGGCAAGAGTCTAGTGAACTAACCAGTTAAGGGTCCAAGGACATAGAGTTCATATTTATTCTTATCTTCAAACTAGACCGAGTAAGGCATGCACCACAATCAACGGTCAGTCAGGAGTAAATGAACTGTATCCTGTCATACCCATATGGTGACACAAGTACAAGTTACATAAAAGCGCAGGAGGTATATTGGATATCGTTACAGTTCATCTTGGGCTGTCTTGACAGTAACCACAGTAGAGAGAGAATTTTCCTTTAGAGGATTACAAAACAAGAACCTAAGAGGAAGGAACAAGAAAGGGAATCCTTGCTTTCTGAATTACCTATTGCTGTTTTATTTACAATACACCTGAAGTAGAAAGACCTATTAACAAATGTGCACCAACGTACAAAGGGCCTAATTCTGACTTGATCGCAGCAGCACATTTGTTAGCAGTTGGGCAAAACCATGTGCACTGCAGGGAGGCAGATATAACTAACATGTGCAGAGAGAGTTAGATTTGGGTGTGGTGTGTTCAATCTGCAATCTAAATTGCAGTGTAAAAATAAAGCAGCCAGTATTTACCCTGCACAGAAACAAAATAACCCACCCAAATCTAACTCTCTGCACATGTTATATCTGCCCCACCTGCAGTGCACATGGTTTTGCCCAACTGCTAACAAACTTACTGCTGCGATCAACTCAGAATTACCCCCAAAGTTTCAGCTGAACTGTGTTATTTAAGGGGAATAAATTACAATACTGAAAGAAGAGACTATTATATAAATGTATATGACATTATATGCTATAGAGTTATGAATAAGTATTCACTTTGTGCATGATATAAGATACTAACCTTTGTTTAGGTACAAACATCGGCTGAAGTGGAAGATCCAGTTTAATAAAGTTTATTCTTTGTTTAATGTCGTTCATGTATATATGGCGGTATGATATTTTCCATTGGTAAAGTTATTTCATGCTGTATTTGATAGTCAGTGGTATCAAGCTGAATTAAATAAATTCTGTAAGGTCATGTGCGATTAGAAGTGCTAGAATTGTTGCCGTTGCATATCCGAGACATGGTGAAAACCTGCAAATAGAGCAGAGCGTCAACAGGTAACTAACTAAAGACTAACAAGCAAGAGAAACGGTATACTTACCTCACAGCTGGTCCATTAACGACAAACTACCGTTAGACTGTCACATAAGAGCATGCATTAATGTTTAATGCGTGGTTTGTAAGGAAAGGGGGTGCGGAGATACTTTGGATAGGAGGTGGTATAAACATAATTTAGCACGTGGTATTGAAAGACAAGTCACAATGCAAGATAACACAAACACAGCATTGTTACTACTACAGCACTACTATTATACTATACACAGTAAATAAGAAGTCATGAAATTCTGCAGCACTACACAGTGAAAACAGAGCATAATACATAAGATGTAGAGGTCCAGCCATAGTTGGCCCTAACCAATATGATGCCCTAGGCAAGATTTTGGCTGGTGCCCCCTAGCACCACCACTAGTTCCAACTCTGACCCTGCACCCCTTTCTCAGCACCATCACCACCCACCCATAGTAGTCCTTACTCTGGTGATCCTACCCCATATATTTTAAATAGGTACAGTGCGCACATTCAGCACACAGCCCAAAAGGGGTGTGTTCTTGCTGGGAAAGGACATGGCCACACAATAGTACCCCCAATTCAAATTAGGTCACACAGTAGTGCAACTTTATTCACATTTTATCATGCGATAGTGTCCCTAATTCACGTTACATCACACAGTAGTACCACTTTACCTTATATACATTACTCCTCACAGTAGTGCCCCTTATTCACATTACATCACACCATATTGCTCTTTATTTACATTACACCACACAGTAGTACCCTTTCTATACATTACGCCACACAGTAGAGCACCTTATACACATGATGCCACACATTAGTAATGCATTTATACACATAAATACCACACATAAATGCCCCTTGTACATGACACACATTATTAATGTTCTTATAAACATAATGCGCCTTAAACAATATGCCAACCTTTATTAATGCTCTTATACACACAGGGCCAGTGCAAGGTTTCTCTGCACCCTAGGCAAAACTTCATGACCCCCCCCCCCCCCCCCACACACACACACACACACACACTTCCCAGTCCCTCAGGTGAAAGTATGGAGGGGGGTTGTTATAAGTTCTGGACCGACCCACATAACCTTCAATGCCTTCCTATCTAATTACATACTCTCTGTACAAAATAAATTGTGAAAAAGGGTTGCGCTGAAGAGCCCTCATAATGCTAGTGGTTCTATAAAAATAACAACAATTTATTATATACAATTTATGCTCCTAAAATCACAGTTTAAAGATGCACAATGCTAAATATGGTAAGCAACACTTAATAGATACATGAAAAGTTACAATAGGACTAAATTGTAGCAATCAGAAGATGTTGACTCAGTGTATGTTACTATGCAACAGTTCATTTCATGAGCGTGTGTATTAAAGACTGCTATAGTCCCAGAATAAATAAATAGTTAAAATTGATGCCAGGTGTAAAAAGATCGGTTCGAGACTGGGGTCCAGCAAACACAAGATCATATTATCAATGAGTGGGAGTCCCGCCCGGACGACTTAATATGTTCGTAATCACTGGTGATCCATTAAAGACTGCAGGTAGAATGCAGGTAAAATTGTATGATAGCGAGCCGTGCACAATGCCGTTACTCACTCTATCCCGACGTTAGGGACCTATTCCAAGGTGAGAGGAGATAGTCGCTATCCGGGCATCCCCGGGTGCAGCAGCTTAATGAGAACAACGGTTCGTCTTGTGGCTACTCCTCCCTGTCACCAGCAAGCACTGGGGATCCCTCTGGAGTTCGCCCGCTCACATACGGCCCTGACCGCTAATACAGGACACAACCGCTGATCCCGTTGGTAGCCACACGAGCTGTCATCCTCATTAAGCCGCTGCACCCGGGGACGCCCGGACAGTGAATATCTCCTCTCAACTTGGAATAGGTCCCCAACATCACAGTTTAACTTGACTGTGACAGCGATCAGTTTTCTCAGTGGGGGGGGAGAGGGGAGGGTGTTCCTGAAGGGTAGAGGGAGAGAAAATGCGGGGGCAATCACTAAAGCTTAAGTAGACAGCTGGTCACTTTGCTCAGCGTGGGGGTTGTCATGAAGGGTAGGGGAGAGGGAGAGAATATGCGGCATGCAATTGCAGGGGGGAGAGGCTGAATATAAGAGGAGGATACTATCGTGGTGTGGGGCGGGAAATGCTGAAGGCTATCGCGGGTTTGGGGGGGAGGGGCAGGGGGCTCAGGGAGTATTGCAGAGGGAGGAGTGCTATTTGTAACTAGAGCCAGCTTACTTTAACCGCGGTAGAGCTGATGGGACACACTGACTCACGCTGTCAGTGCCGGCTATTAACTGATGGTGGCCGCGGCATCCCTGCTCCTGGTCTCTTAAGGAAGATGAGGAGCACAGCTAATAATAGAAGAAGCACTCATCTGCAGCACGTGGCGTCGCCCTCCAGTGGCTGACGCCCATAGGCAGCTGCCTAAAGCTGCCTAATGGTGGCGCCGGCCCTGTATACACATAATGTCCCTTACACATATGCCACACATTATTAATGCTCTTATACACATAATGACACACATAATGTCTCTTTCACATATGCCGCACATTATTAATGCTCTTATACACATAATGACACACATAATGTCTCTTTCACATATGCCGCACATTATTAATGCTCTTATACACATAATGACACACATAATGTCCCTTACACATATGCCACACATTATTAATGCTCTTATACACATAATGACACACATAATGTCTCTTTCACATATGCCGCACATTATTAGTGCACTTATACACATAATGACACACAGTGCCCTTTACACATTTGCCGCACATTATTAATGCATTTATACACAACACACATAATGCCCCTTACACATAAACCGAATACTATTGCACAACCAACCCACCTGTACACAGCACGGACACGGCCGCTAACACTATGACCTCTGCCTCTGCTTGGATACAGATGTGTCCTCATACATCTTGCCTCAATACGCCATGCAGCAGGAGATACCTGGCGTGAGTCAGCTGGCAGCTCTGCTAACGTTGGGCGCCATTTTTGATGAAAATGCACCTTATTTGCATTACTACGTGGCTAGGATGCACAAGCAGCTTCTGTTGATTAAAATAATACGTAGCATTTCGTATGCAGATACAGCCACAGTCATATAAACAGAATATAGGCATGTCGCATATCATTTTAATCAGCAAAAGCTGCTTGTGCTCCTAGGCATACCAAATGCCCTAGTTTGCCTATACATAGGGCCGGCTCTGCCCTAACCCACCACACAACCAGCTCTTTGTGTCCACTCCACAGCCCCCACTGCAGATGCCACTTTAAAGCAACCTTCTAATCCCTAGCACGCTCTCAGATCAGGCTTGTATGCTGTACGTCTGGAATAACTGGAAGAGCCCCCTCGCCTTTATAGTACGAAAAGGAAAAAACATAGGGTAAGGTATTAGGGTTAGTTTAGGGGTTTGGGTCAAGGTATTAGGGATATAGAGTATTACGTTTGGTGTAGGTCTTAGTGGTTTGCATTGGTGTATTAGGGTTAAGGGTTATGGTTATGGTTAGGGTGAGGTTTGTGGTTAGGGATGAGTTAGGGTTAAGATTAGGATAGGGATGCTATGCTTCCTGGATTTACTGGAAGACCTGTCAAGAGACATTCGCTCATCGTGTGCTTCAGGAGATTCATGGCTAAAAGGAGGCAAGGCAAAATGGGTGGAACCAGCATTACCCACCTCATCACTGAGAGCAGGAAGGATTCGATGCTATCCTGTGTGGATCTACCAGCCTTCATACAGGCCTCACATGATGCTCCTGACAAGGAACCTGCTAATGAAAAGGAAGTGCGCTCACCTGAAAAATCCAAGATGGTGCAGGCATCCACCAGCGAGCTGCTCAGTTGTCTTACGGAGTTCCTCTGCCGCAGATGTAAGGAGTTCCAGCATATATCACCAACAGATATCGCTTTATGGATGTCCGCTGTAGACAGCTCCCTCTCTGTATACTGGCAGACGGTCAGTTTCATCACTCCGGCCAATGTAGTGTTTTTCTACATGCTCTGCCGAGAGGTCATGTCATCCGAGCTACTCAGCATGCAAGAACTAGTGGCATATCTATCAACGTGCCTGTATTTATCCTACGCATACACGGACTGTGAGACCACCTACCCACTGAGGCCTTTCCTTGCTGAAAGTTCAAAGGAAGCCTTTTGGAGTCGTTGCCTCTATGTTATCAACCTAATGAGTGCAAAGATGATCCGCTTCCACGCTGACCCCCAGTATTTCATCCAGGTCTTTGAGGATCTTAAAGCTGAGGGTGGACAGCAGGACATAACATCAGCCTAAAATCGTTACCTGAGCCTGCGGTGCAGTCAGACTCCCATCAGAGGTGGTAGAGGCTAATACAGTGACTAGCAACTGTGGTGAGCGTTGATGAAAATTCTGTTTCCATGAATTATAGCAACAGCTCTGGCTTGAGAACCATAAAGAAGCTCAAATTAAGGTTTGGGAACCTAAGATAAAGAAACCCTATTTCAGGCTTGGGAACTTAAGGCAAAGAAACCCACCTGTGGCTGTTATTTGCTTCTCTTTGTCCACATATTTTATGATTGGCAGCCACCAGCACTGGTTTGACCATTTCATTAACTATAAATAATTTGAATTGGTCCTTGACTACCAATCTAAGGCACCCCTGAAAGTGACCCGAGGCACCCCAGGGTGCATAGGGACACAGTTTGGGAACCACTGGCCTAGTCAAAGCCCAGATCTCAATCCAATTGAGAATCTGATCTGTGGTCAGACTTGAAGATTGCTGTTCAAAAGCGGAAACCATCCAACATGAAGGAGCTGGAGCAGTTTTGCCTTGCGGAATGTACAAAAATCCCAGTGGCAAGCTCATAGAGACTTGTCCAAAGCGACGTGCAGCTGTAATTGCCGCAAAAGGTGGCTCTACAAAGTACTGACTTTAGGGGGGTGAGTAGTTATGCACACTGAAGTTTTCTGTTGTTTTGTACTATTTGTTGTTTGCGTCACAATAAAAAAAAAATCTTCAAAGTTTTAGGCATGTTCTGTGAATGAAATGATGCAAACCGTCAAACAATCCATTTTAATTCCAGGTTGTGAGTCAACAAAACATGAAAAATGCAAAGGGGGGTGAATACTTTAGCAATGCACTGTATCTAGGATCGGGGTTGGACTGGGCCAAAAGAGTACTAGGGATCAGGTTTCAGACTGTGCACTTGCATTATAAGGTACATATGTTACCTTCAGGCTTGGACTGGCCCACAGGAGTATAGGGGAAACCACCGATGGGCCCCATTGCCTGGGGGGGGGCCACCTCCTGCTCTAAGGATCAGGTTCCAGACTGGGCACTTGAATTATCCATTATACATATGTTACCTTATACTGGACTATGGTGTATTTTCTACAGTGCATTGCTGATAAGTAATCTGGTACATTATCATGCATGCAGCAGCTGAATTTACTGTATATATTTATAAAGGGGCCCAGATGTTGCACTCTAATCATTAGTCAAACCAATGAGGTGGCAGGCCACACCCCCTCTGCAGACTAGCCACACCTCTAAACATGGGGCCCATACCACTGCATTCCCCCAGTGGGCCCTACATGCCCCAGTCTGACACTGGTTACCTTATACTGCACAGGACTATGGTGTATTTTTTACAGTGCATTGCTGTTATTAATTTGGTACATTGTCATTAGGGAGGCCAATCCCGGGCCGTTTTTCCAATCCCGGGGATCGGGATTGAAAAATGCTCAATCCCGTGATTCCCGTGATCCCGGGATTGTACTGTGTATGTATAATATATATATATATATATATATATATATATATATATATTATGGTACATACAGCCTGGCACTCTGCTTCAGGGAATAAAGTGATGGAAGCAATGGGATAAATTAATGCTGCAGCACTCTGAGTCGTTTAAACATCACAGGTGTACTGAAAAAATCATGTTGTGATTTTTCCAATACACCTTTGATGTTTAAAAGACTCAGAGTGCTGCAGCATTAATTAATTCTATATATATATAGATATATATAATACTCACTATGGAGTAGAGGGGTCACTGAGGTCCAGAGGCAGGCAGCAGGGCAGCGCAGCGTGAGTATCATTCACAGTGCACCTGCTTTAGAGTCCTCTTTACTTTCAAATTGTGGCGGGCAGGAGGGCTGGCTGGCAGGCAGGCGCATTGGAGGGCGGAAGGAGCGGCCATGGCTGAAGGGGCTGTGCAGCGTGACCTCGCTGATGTCACGCCGCACACAGCAGGGCAGCCGGGGCCGGGCAGCGTCTGAGGCTGAGCCGAGCGCTAGTGCTCAGCGGCGCTGCCCGGTCAAGAATCAGTAGTGCGCATGCGCACGTGAATCCCGGGATTGAAGGCTCCAATCCCGGGATTCAAATCCCGGCATTTTTGGCCCCAAATCCCGGGATCCCGCCGATCCCGATCCCGGGATTGGCCACCCTAATTGTCATGCAGTATTTACTATATATACTTATCAGGGGCCCTAGCCCATGTTAATGCGTTCCAATGGTTAGGCAAACTAATGTGGTGGCTGATCACAACCCCACTGCAGACTGGTCACACCCCTAAACCATACCACCCCAGTGGCGCACCCAGGGGGAGGGGGGGGGTTTCCGAGCACCAAGAAACCCCCCCCCTCCACTAAAAAAATATATTTTTTTTTTCATTTTTTTTATTTATTTTTAGCTGCATGAGTATTATTAATGGCTGTCTAGCGTCCTCTGCAGCCTGCTGTCTTCCTGGTGGCACTTGTAAGTGCAATAAAAGTTTACTTTATTTTAATTATAGTACATATATATATCCATGTGCATACATATATACACATGTATATACATACGTACATATAAACACACACACACACACACACATATTATATATATATATATATATACATGTGTATATATATATATATATATGTACTGTATGTGTGTGTACACATAAATATATATATATATATATGTATGCATGTTTAATATGCTATGTATATGTGTATATGTATGTGTGTGTGTAGGTATATATAATATATATATATATGTGTATATATATATATATATGTGTAGATATAGATATATATAGATATATATATATATATATATATACACACACACACACAGACACACTAGTTTTATACTGGGTCACCTCAGTCCCCACCCCCGTGATTGGCTCCGCCCAGTTCTGGAAAAAAAACCATGCAAATCCTGCGTTTGCCACTGCTCCCAACATGACCCTCTCCAGGATGGACAGAATGCTCTGCTCCTGGACTTCCCTCTTAATGTATGATTGACCTCACCTGTGCTGAAACACCTTTCTTATCCATTTACCTGTTCAAAACAGGTGCTGGCGATCATACATTAAGAGAAAAGTCCAGGAGCAGAGCATTCTGTCCCTCCTGGAGAGGGTCATGTCGGGAGGTATGCCTAAACATGTGCCCCTTTATGCCCCAGTCCCACATTGTCTAGGATGCACCATCCTTTCAACTATCAACACATTTTAAGTTTGACAACCACCTCCCAAAGAGTCACACCAAACCTTCAATACTAAGGCCTCCACAGCACACATTGGAAAGGCAAGAGGGGCAATAGCAAGCTGTGATCACACAAACATCCAGTACAACCAGGGCGAACAATTATTCTCAAGATAAAGAAGAACTAGTGCACAAGGTTTGATTACTGAGTGACACAGAAGCCTATGAGGTCAATGATATTAAAATCTTTTAAGATCTTTCATGGTTTACTCTTTAGCACTGCAGATCTTTTACATTTGGCATGGAGGCTCTGAGAAAGTATAAATTACTATGTAAATAGGATTTCCCAGTTAAGTGGCAAGTAATAGCTGAATAACACACATGCATCTTACACTGGCTGACCTGCTGGAATTTTTGTTCTGATTTTTATCTATGAAAACCTGTGGCCCAGTAGTGGTCTGCGCCCTGCGGCTTTTTAAACATGTATCCCCTACTGCAAACTGCACTAAAGTGAAGAGAAAAAAAAAGTCTAGTGCAACCTATGGCCATAACACTCTGTGACACAATTACACATACAGTAGATCAGTACCTGGCGTTGCCATAATATCCCTTTCATTCGGGACACCTATGATTTACAGCGGCTCTGTGGCTGATTAAAACCAGGTGAAATGCAGGCTTGAATTTAGCCAGCCACAGAACCTGTGTAAATCATAGGTGTCCCTGATTAAAGGGATATCATGGCAAGCCTATAAATACCTATCTTATATGTCTTTACAGCAAAGTCTCTTCTACTGGTTATCCCACAGATATTTGTTACGTATTACCCTTAAGAAGGACAATCAGATGTACCAGCACCACCTACTAGGAAACAATGAGTATGGTAAAACACTCGGTCTTTCAGATTCAGGGCCTGATTCAGAGGTGTACTCATTGCCAATGTCACATGAAGTGGAGCGATATTTTGCTACTGGCATGCTTCTAAGTAGCGCCACATATGCATTTCAGTTGTGTCCATGCAGAGACACTATTTTTATTTCAGGCAACCACCATATTGCGACCGGGTGTGGTTCATCAAATCGACAGTATCTAGGTCGACAATGTTTAGGTCGACCACTATAGGTCGACAGTCACTAGGTCGACATGTATGGAAGGGCGACAGGGTTTCTAGGTCGACATGTGCTAGGTCGACAGGTCTAGAGGTCGACATGAGGGTTTTTGGGGTTTTTTTGTGTCGTTTTCTTCGTAAAGTGACTGGGAACCCAAATAAGTGCACCGTGTTCGCTCGCCATGCTTTGGTCAAGGTGCCTCGCTCTGCTACTGCTTCGCTCGGCACAGATTACCGTTCTAATCGTAGTCCACGTGGATCGTTAAATATGAAAAAATTCAAAAAAAGGAAAAAATGTGAAAAACTCATGTCGACCTTTAGACCTGTCGACCTAGACAGTGTCGACCTAGAAACCATGTCGACCTTCCATCCATGTCGACCCAGTGACTGTCGACCTATAGTGGTCGACCTAAACTTGTCGACCTAGACAGTGTCGACCTTCAGACCGGATCCCATAGCGACCACCAAAAGACAAAGTTGTAGGCACTTCTGCATCCTCCTCTGAATCAGGCCCTAAGTGATTTGTGGACTAGCTAAGGTTCTTTTTGTTGACATGTAGTTAAATGGTTAAACACTACAAGCTGTCTCAACTGAGTGTTGTGCATGATTCGTCAACCAGAATAACATCATGGGCCAGATGAAATGATGCCCGAGTTCGGCGGCCGTGCGGGATGCCGGCCGAACTCTGACTTTTTTTTAAAGGGGCAATCACTTACAAGGCATCTGTTTGCCCAGGCGAGATTGATACTTTATCATATTGACTACTGTATATCTTCTACCACCTATATCCTGTTATCTTCAATAAAACCGATTCTAGTTTGGAATAATCAACGTATGGACTAACCTCCTTGTGTCACAAAACGGGTACTTGTTGTTCCCGGAGTGGTATCAGGAGCTCTTTGGGTGACAGCACTATGATGCAGGAGTTGTCGTGGGCAAATATAGGCCTGTTTTATAGGTTAACTTACCCAGACTGTGCCAGATAACTGGAACAGACGAGTACGGAAGCGGACTGCGTCAGATAACCTGGAATAGCTGAGTACTGACCTGGACTGCAGCAGATAACTGAAACAGCTGAGTAGTGAACTGGACTGCTCCAGATAACTGGACTGGCGGGATGCAAGGCCAGGCTGGAACTGGAGTAGCTTCTTAGCCACACTGGACTGGCAGAGTACAGTACTGGGCTTGCCCCAGATTTGTTTCTTTTGCCAGACTTGGACTGGCAGAGTACAGAGTACTGTATTCGCTTCCTTAGCCAGACTGGGACTGGTGGAGTACAGAACCGGGCTAAAACTGGATTAGTTTCTTTAACCAGACTTGGACTGGTGGAGTACAGAACTGGGCTGGGACCAGATTATCTTTTGTAGCAAGACTTGTACTGACAATGTACAGAACCAGATTGGGACTGGATTCGCTTCTGTAGCCAGAAGTAGACTGGCGGAGTACAGAACCGGGCTGGGACCGGATTAGCTTCTTTAGCCAGACTTGGACTGGCGGAGTACAAAACTGTGCTGGGACTGGATAATGCTTGCAGCATCTCAGTTGCTGACACCAGTCACTCTGGGTAAACACTGATGGTAGCCTGAGGTCAATCTGGCTGGTACTGGGCAGAGATTGCAGAAGGTCAATTGAACAGAGAGCTTCAGATTGCAGAAGGTCAATTGAACAGAGCACTTCAGTCTAAACTGGGGACTGGTGGCTAAGTGCTATGAACTCCACGTGCGATAACCGGAATCATAGGAACTGGTTCACAGGAACTGGTTGCAGGTAACAGGAACCTGGAGCCTAAGGACATGGCTGGAAGCTACGTTGTTCAGGCAACCTCTGAGTGCACAGATACAGACTTACATATCCCCTGCTGAGCGGTCATTAGTGACTAAGTGCGGTACTGTCAGGGGTCAGCTGCGGTCAGAAAGATGGCGGGGCCCATACCCAAGCCTATACCCGTTGGCAGCATACCCAAGCATCCGGCACTTACTCGCAGCCAGCCTGAATGGGAAAGAGGATGGCACGCAGCAGCCACCAGAGACATGCCTAAAAAACGGCCATGACGTGCCTGCGTTTTTGCACTCTGACGATAACTTTCCCAAACAGTCCCTTACTGTCAATCAATGTTGGTGAAAAAAAGTGGCCTCAAAGTACCCCAAAATCAACTTTTTTGTTAGTTTAATTAAAGTATTTATTTCAATGATAATAATTGCTTTTTAGAATTTTTTTTTTAGATTTTTTTCTCTTAAATAAAAAGTGGCATCAAATTACCCCCAAATCACGTTTTCTAGTTTTGTTTTTTTCTGCATTTTTCATTAAACTCGTTGGTAATTAAACAAAATTTGTTTTACATTATTTTTTAAAATCAGCATATGGCAACTTTTAAAAAGGTACTGTATAGTACTTTCCTTATGCCCACTAACAGTCTTCTATATGATTCTGCTATAGAAGTTGTCCGTTTTTCGGTGTCTAGGAAGGTCTCCCCACTTTTTCATGCTACTGTCCCAGTTAGTTTTTTTGTACAAAATTTGTAAGAGTAGTGCTGTCACGTCTGGCAGGGTTTGTGGATCCGGCAGCTGAGATTTGCCCGAGGAGGTAGCAGGCTGTGAATGAACCAGATGAGGGGGCTGGATATAGGGGGTAATTCCAAGTTGATCGCAGCTGGAATTCTGTTAGCAATTGGGCAAAACCATGTGCACTGCAGGGGAGGCAGATATAACATGTGCAGAGATAGTTAGATTTGGGTGTGGTGTGTTCAATCTGCAATCTAATTTGCAGTGTAAAAATAAAGCAGCCAGTATTTACCCTGCACAGAAATAAAATAACCCACCCAAATCTAACTCTCTCTGCAAATGTTATATCTGCCACACCTGCAGTGCACATGGTTTTGGCCAACTGCTAAAAAATTTCCTGCTGCGATCAACTTGGAATTACCCTCATAGTTCCTTCGCATGGGACACGGAGCAATGAAGAACGTAGGCGAGGTTTGAGAGTCAATGGAAAGTATTTATTATGTACAGGGCTGAGGTAGAGAACCGAGGCTGAAGCACAATGGTTAAAGACGTGGCTGGAGGTGAAGAACTGCGGACTGTGATTCGAAGGACGAGACTGTAGATGATGAACTGTGGAACTGTGGATGGTAGTTGAAAACGTGGCTGGAGACAAGGACTGTGGACTGTGGTTTGGAAAACGAGGCTTGAAGATAATAATCTGCAGGCTGTGGTCAGTGGTACAAAGGCATGGCTGGTGAAGGAGATCTGTGGAGTGTGGCTTGAAAGACGAGGCAGAAGACTCGGGGCCGACTGTGCCCAAAGAGTCTTACTGGACCGGGTTTTCCAAGAGCGCTTCCACAGGCAGTAGCAGGCAAGAAACGGCAGGGCTGCAGCAGCAACAGAGAACCGACCAAGCAGGATCAGGAGGAACCAAGATACAGCAGGAATCCTGGGAGCACAGGCTAAAGCACCTACAACAGGGTTGTAACTTGAAGCACTGGCATCCCTGTCCTAAACCAGCCCCCTTTTATAGAGAGAGCTTCCCCTGGATTGGCTGGAAGAAACAGGAAACAGGAACTATGCTTAAAACTTGGTCTCCAACATGGCGGCGCCCAGTAATGCAGACCTTTTTGCAAAGCCACATTGCTCACTGCCCCTGGTCTCCAAGCAACGGTTCAGCAAGAGCGACCCGCTGTAGCGGCGTCCCGCCGCCACGAGCGGCCCCCTCACCGCCGCTACTGCTGCCCACGGATCTGGCGCAGCAGCCCACCTCCGCCGCTGCCCGCACAACACCAAGGAAGCCAGCCCCGCAGCCCCAGCGTACCGGTAAGACTCCGGACGCTGACAGTACCCCCCCTTTGCGGGTGGACTCCGGACACCTATGTGGTTTAGTTGGAAACTTGGCATGAAATGTCCGATGAAGTCTTGGATCATGGACATCCTCTGCATCTACCCAAGATCTCTCCTCTGGCCCATACCCCTTCCAATCAACAAGGTACTGGATGCGACCATAACGTCTGCGAGAATCGAGGATCTTGTGAATCTCAAATTCATCTCCATGTGCTGATTGGATCTTGGGTGATTTAGGCAGAGCGGCTCTGAACCGATTAAGTACCAGTGGTTTTAAGAGAGAAATATGAAATGCATTAGGAATTCTTAACTGCGGAGGTAATTTCACTTTGTAAGCCACAGGATTCAACACTCTTTCGATTGGGTAAGGCCCAATAAATCTGGGAGCAAACTTTTTTGTAGGAACCTTTAATATTAGGTTACGTGTGGAAACCCAAACCCGATCTCCTACCTTAAGGCTTGGTACAGCTTTTCGTTTCAGATCTGCATAGGTCTTATATCTCTTGGATGTCTTGAGCAAAGTCTTGTGAACTTGTTTCCAGGCTTCAGTAAATTGACGAAGTGTTGACTCTGCGGCCGGAACCTCGAGCGTAGACAGAAGTTGGAAGTCAGGAACTCTTGGATGGTAACCATAATTAATGAAGAATGGAGAAGATTTTGTGGCAGAGTGATAAAGATTGTTATGGGCAAATTCTGCGAACGGGAGGAAGTCCAGCCAGTCGTCCTGTGAGGAGGACATGAATAAACGCAGAAAAGTCTCCAGATCCTGGTTCACTCTCTGTTTGACCATCCGTTTGAGGATGATATCCTGAGGAGAAGTTTAATTTCACGCCAAGAGCAGAACATAGGGATCTCCAAAATCTGGCCACAAATTGAGGACCTCTATCAGACACGATTTCCTGGGGTAGACCATGGAGTCGAAAGATCTCTGCTATAAACAATTTTGCCAACTGGGATGCAGATGGAAGATTAGCCAGAGGAACAAAGTGTGCCATTTTAGAGAAATCGGTCAACTATGACCCATACGGTGTTCCGCCCACCAGACATAGGTAAATCTGTAATAAAGTCCATAGAAATATGCGTCCATGGTCTTAGTGGTACCGGCAAAGGATGGAGTAACCCGGCTGGTGGACCTTTGGGACTTTTATGCTGGGCACATTTTGGACAGGCAGCTATGAATTCCTGAACGTCAGTCCTGAGATGAGGCCACCAGTAGGAGCGCTGAATGAATTTAAGTGTCTTATGACCGTCCGCATGGCCCATAAAGGAGGAGGAGTGAGCCCATGTAAGAAGTTTTTTGCGAAGATTTGGTGCAACGAAGATCTTCCCTGGAGGAGGAAGTGGAGAGGTATTAGTTGCAGAAAAAGAGGTGGATTCCAGGATAAATTGCTCTTTTGAACGGTCAGAGGGTTCTTCTGAACTTAGGGAGCGAGATAATGCATCTGCCTTTTTGTTGAGGGAACCTGGTCGGTAACTGAGATTAAAATTAAAACGGGAAAAGAAGAGTGCCCATCTTGCTTGGCGTGGGTTCAAACATCGGGCTGACTGTAGATACAGGAGGTTCTTGTGATCCGTGGTCACCGAAATTGGATGCTGAGCTCCCTCCAACAAATACCTCCACTCCTCAAAGGCCAACTTAATTGCCAGTAATTCCTGTTCCCCAATAGCGTAATTCTGTTCAGCGGGGGAGAATCTTTGCGAGAAGAACGCACAAGGATGGACCTTCTTGTCCTCGAAAAGCTGGGATAATACTGCTCCTACTCCTACAGTAGAGGCATCAACCTCCACCAAGAACGGACGGCTGAGATCGGGTTGTCGAAGAACTGGAGCAGTCGTGAAGGCCTCCTTTAAAGATGAAAAAGCCTCCAAAGCCTCCGGAGGCCACTTGGCAGGATCAGCTCCCTTCCTAGTTAATGCGGTTATAGGAGCTATGACAGAAGAATAATTTTGAATGAATCTTCGGTAGAAGTTAGCAAACCCCAGGAAACGTTGAATTCCTTTAAGGGTAGCTGGAAGTGCCCAATCCTGAATCGCCCTGACTTTAGCGGGGTCCATCTGTAACCTCTGCCCTGAAAGAATGTAACCGAGGAATGGAATCGTGGGTACTTCAAAGGTGCACTTCTCTAATTTACAGAATAACTGATTCCTTCGTAAACGAGTTAACACTTCTTTGACTTGTTCCCGGTGGGTCTTCAGATCCCTAGAAAAAATGAGGATGTCATCCAGATACACTACCAAGCAGTCATAGAGGAGATCTCTGAAGATTTCGTTAACGAACTCTTGAAAGACGGCTGGGGCGTTACATAGGCCAAAAGGCATTACCAGGTATTCGTAATGGCCGTCGCGGGTATTAAATGCCGTCTTCCATCCGTCCCCTGGGCGAATACGTATAAGATTGTAGGCCCCCCGTAAGTCCAACTTAGTAAATACAGTAGCTCCTTTAACACGGTCGAACAGTTCTGGAATCAGAGGTAACGGATATCTGTTCTTAATTGTTATGTCATTGAGACCTCTATAGTCAATACAGGGCCGCAACCCCCCATCCTTCTTTTTGACGAAGAAAAACCCTGCTCCGGCCGGAGATGTAGAAGACCTGATGAACCCTTTCTCCAAGTTCTCCCGTATATACTCCGACATGGCCTGTGTCTCGGGAAGTGAGAGAGGGTAAATTCGACCTCGGGGAGGAGTCTTACCGGGTACTAGCTCAATGGGAAAATCCCAAGTACGATGCGGAGGCAAGGTGTCCGCCCCATGCTTACTGAAAACATCTTGAAAAGATTGGTACTCCACAGGAAGGCTGGAAGGGTTGGAAGAACAGAGAGGTCTAACTGAAGGTAAACAGTTCTGAAAGCAGTCTTGTCCCCAAGAGAGAACATCCATAGTTTGCCAATCAATGTGGGGATTGTGTCTGATTAACCATGGAAACCCTAGGATTAGTTCATGAGAGGCTTTAGGAATTACAAGGAAAGAGATTTCTTCTGAATGGAGAACTCCGACCTTCATCTTGAGCGGAATAATATGAAAGGATATAATACCCTCTGGAATATAACTTCCATCCACTGCGGTAACAGAAATGGTACGATCCAAAGGAACCGTTTGTATTCCAGATCGTTTGACCAGAGCTGACGTAATGAAGCTTTCGGCGGCTCCGGAGTCGAGTAGTGCAGGGATGATGTCACAACTGAGGGCCTGAGCTGACGGGAGGCAGCCTCAGTTGTAGGGGCTGAGATGTACCGGAACCTGGGAGGTTGTATCAGACCCCTGGACATGTAAGTAACATGAATAATAACTGCCCGAAGGCGTGACCACGACAACTTGGATAAAAGTCAATGATGTTTATTATGACAACTCCGCAACACAGCAGCAGTAAAAGAAAACGTAAAAGTCAGCAAAGAATAAATACAGTTCCTGGGTACTACAGGATGGCAGGAGCCACAGGGCACTGGTAGTGTGAGATAGTTCTTATGATCTTCTAGATGGAAAGTCCTTACCAGGCCCGACTGTAGCAATGGAGATAACCCAGGATTGTGCCAGCTGGTGTTCCAGGAAAAGCTGGGTTGCTGAAGATAAAACAGCTGCTGTGGATACTGGCTGGAACCAGACTGTTGTTAGCACGGAGTGGATACTGGCTGGAACCAGTTAAATAATAAATGAACTTGGGAGCGATGAAATATGAACTGAAATGTAGAACTTGAGAGCGGAGAAATAATAATACCGGTGGAGAGTGGTAAAGTGTAGAAAGGACACCGGCCCTTTAAGGGAAGCTGTACTCTGCTGGAAGCTGAGCTGGAAGCAGGTAATGTTGTAGCTGGAAACAGATGAATCCACAATGGATTGGAGAGTCAGGCTACACCGCAGGTGGAATGCTGGTGCGGGTCTCTATGGTGGAAGTCTTGAGACAGGAGCTGGAACCTGGAAGACAATCACAGGAGAGAGACAAACAGGAACTAGGTTTGACAACCAAAGCACTGACGCCTTCCTTGCTCAGGCACAGTGTATTTATACCTGCAGCAAGGAAGGGATTGGCTAGGCAATTATGCAGATTATCAATACTGAGAACAGATTGGTGGAAATGATCAGCTGACAGAATCCAAGATGGCTGCGCCCATGCAGACACTTGGAGGGAAGTTTGGTTTGTAATCCATGTGGTAATGAAAACAGTAATGGCGGCGCCGGCCACCAGAGACAGGAGGCGCCAGGCTGACAGATGCACATCCAACCACGCGGACACAGCGGAGGCCGCGGCTGACGTAATCGCCACTCAGACACTCTGCATGCAGAAGTTCAGGGACGGCGGCGGAGGCCGCGGGAGACGCCATGCCAGGTGTAATATGGCGTTTACTGTGACAGCGTCCCAGAGTGACAGGAGAGGATACAGGAATGTACACATCAGGATAACAGATGGGATCCGGTCCTGGAGCGCTGAGCCAGCCTTAGGAGGCATCTGATGGGTAAGAAATGGCGTCCAGATACCCGGATCATGACAGCACCCCCCCCCTTTAGGAGTGGCCCCAGGACACTTCTTTGGCTTTTGAGGAAACTTGGAATGGAATCTCCGGACCAAGGCAGGAGCATGGACATCAGAAGCATTGGTCCATGAACGTTCCTCAGGACCATAACCCTTCCAGTCAATAAGATATTGTAGTTGACCGTAACGGTGACGTGAGTCCAGGATCTTGGCCACTTCATACTCAACGCCTCGTTGAGTTTGGACTTTCGGAGTTGGAGGAAGTAAGGAATGAAACCGATTCAAGATCAGCGGTTTCAACAGGGAAACATGGAATGTCCTGGGTATTTTTAAGAAGGGAGGCAACTGGAGTCTGTAAGCAACAGGATTGATGACTTGTTCAATCTTGAAAGGACCGATATAGCGAGGTGCAAACTTCATACTGGGAACTCTTAACCTCAAATTCTTCGTGGATAACCATACCCGATCACCCACCTTGAGAGCAGGAACTGCTCGACGCTTCTTATCCGCAAACTTCTTGTACCTGAACGATGCCTTGAGCAGAGATGATCGTACGCTCTTCCAGATATTGGCAAACTGATGCAAGGTGATATCCACTGCGGGAACAGAAGTTGCTGGAAGCGGTTGGAACTCAGGGACTTTAGGGTGGAATCCAAAGAAAGTGAAGAATGGTGTTGAAGCAGATGAAGAATGATACTGGTTGTTATGACAGAACTCGGCCCAGGGAAGTAATTGAACCCAGTCATCTTGAGAGGAGGACACATAGATGCAGAGGAAGGCCTCCAAGTCCTGATTCACCCTCTCGGTTTGACCATTGGTCTGAGGATGGTAAGCCGTGGAAAACTTTAGCTTGACTTGGAGGACTTGACATAAACTTCGCCAGAATTTGGCTGTGAATTGAACTCCTCGATCTGAGATAATTTCTTCAGGAAGACCGTGGAGTCGGAAGATCTCTTGTATGAATACTTGAGCCAACTTGGAAGCTGACGGAAGACCGGTGAGAGGAATGAAGTGTGCCATCTTGGTGAACCGGTCAACTACCACCCAGATGGTATTGAACTTGTTGCACATGGGTAAGTCTGTAATGAAATCCATCGACAAGTGGGTCCATGGTCGACGGGGAACGGATAGTGGAACCAGTTGCCCCGCAGGCGACTGGCGGGATACTTTATGTTGGGCACACTTTGGGCAAGATGCAATAAACTCCAAGACGTCCTTTTTCAGAGTTGGCCACCAATAGGACCTAGAGATAAACTCCAGGTTTTTTTGGATACCTGTATGTCCGGCAAAACGGGAAGCATGGGCCCAATGCATGAGCTTCTTCCTTAGCATCGGCTTCACAAAACTTTTCCCTGATGGGGGCGTAGAGTCCATCCCTACCGTGGAGAATGCCAACGGATTTATAATAGGATGCTTGTCTGAAGACTCTGACTCATTTTCTTGCTCCCATGAGCGGGAAAGGGCATCGGCCTTGCGATTCTGAGAGCCCGGACAGAACTGGAGTTTAAAGTCGAACCTGGAAAAGAAAAGTGCCCATCTGGCCTGACGAGGGTTGAGACATTGTGCGCCCTTCAGGTATAAAAGGTTCTTGTGGTCTGTAAGTATGGTGATTGAATGAGAAGCTCCCTCCAACAGATACCTCCACTCTTCTAGAGCGAGCTTGATGGCTAGCAACTCCTGGTCGCCAATGGCATAGTTGCGCTCAGCTGGGGAGAACTTCCGGGAGAAGAAACTGCAAGGGTGTAAATGGCCATCTTTAGCCCTCTGAGATAACACCGCTCCTACTCCAACGGAGGAGGCATCCACCTCTAAGATGAAAGGAGAGTCGATGTCAGGCTGTTTCAGAACAGGCGCAGAGATGAACCTTTGTTTTAAAAGATGAAATGCTTGCATGGCTTCTTCAGACCACTTGGACGGGTTAGCACCCTTCTTAGTGAAAGCAGTAATAGGCGCCACAATGGTGGAAAAGTCTCGTATAAACTTTCGGTAATAGTTGGCGAACCCTAAGAACCTCTGGACCCCTTTGAGGGTTAAGGGTACCGGCCAATTTTGGATTGCTTGTAGTTTCTCAGGATCCATCTCTAGTCCGGAACCGGACACAATGTACCCTAGAAACGGAATGGACTTGACTTCAAAGACGCATTTTTCTAATTTGCAATAGAGATGATTGACACGGAGACGGGACAGAACCTCTTTAACCCAAAAACGATGTTCCTCTAAATCGTTGGCAAAAATGAGGATATCTTCTAGATAGACCACGACATGACGGTATAGAATGTCTCTGAAGATCTCATTGACAAAATGCTGGAAGACAGCTGGAGCATTGCTCAATCCGAAGGGCATGACGAGGTACTCATAATGTCCGTCACGGGTGTTAAAGGCGGTCTTCCACTCGTCACCCTCACGGATCCGGATGAGATTGTATGCACCTCGCAAGTCCAGCTTTGTAAAGATGGTAGCTCCGCTAACTCTGTCAAAGAGCTCAGTAATCAGGGGTAAAGGATAACGGTTCTTGATGGTAATGTCGTTCAAACCTCTGTAGTCGATGCACGGCCGCAGACCACCATCTTTCTTTTTTACAAAAAAGAAGCCTGCGCCGGCTGGAGAAGAAGAAGGTCGAATGAACCCCTTTGCTAGGTTCTCTTTAATATATTCCTCCATAGAATGCGTCTCAGGCAGAGACAACGGATAAGTTCGGCCTCGAGGTGGAACCTTCCCTGGAACGAGATCAATCGGACAGTCCCATTCTCTATGAGGAGGAAGGATATCAGCAGAAGCTTTACTGAACACATCCGTGAAATCTTGATATGGAGGAGGTGGAACATCAGACGACCTGGGGGAGGAAGAACAGACAGGCAATACTTTAAACAAACATGTCTCAGCACAGGAGGAACCCCATGCCAGGATTTGCGTAGTCGTCCAATCAATTGTAGGATTGTGAAGACGGAGCCATGGAAGGCCCAGGACCACAGGATGTGTGGCTCTTGGAATCACTAAAAAAGAAATAAGTTCGGAATGAAGAACTCCCACTCTCAGACGAACTGGTAGAGTCCTTAAAGAAATAACTGCATCAAAAATTTTGCTGCCATCCACGGCAGTTAAAGAAATGGACGAAGGAAGTCTCTCGGTGGGTAGGGACCACCGTTTAACATAGGCTTCGGTAATAAAGTTCCCAGCTGCTCCGGAATCAAGGAGGGCAATGACGTTCCGATAACGTTGAGCAACTTGAAGCGAGACTGGGAGATTACAATCTTGAGGAGATGGAGAGGAGATCATTACTCCTAGCCGGCCCTCTCCTTGGCGAGCTAGGATTTGGAGTTTCCCGGACGTTTGGGACAGGCATTAATGGTGTGAGACGGAGCTGCACAATAGAGACAGAGAAACTCGGAGAGACGTCTTCGGCGCTCAGCAGGAGTTAAACGGGAACGGCCAAGTTGCTTGGGCTCATCTTTAGATGGTGACAGTTGACGAGGAGGAGGAGCAGAAGATTTTGGAGCAGATGATCTTCCACGCTCAGTTGCTCTCTCTCTGAAACGTAAATCAACTTTCGTGCAGAGTGAGATTAGCTCATCTAACTTAGAAGGTAAGTCTCTGGTAGCTAACTCATCTTTAATACGCTCAGATAAGCCATGCCAGAATGCAGCATACAGGGCCTCGTCGTTCCATGCCAGTTCGGATGCCAGGATCTGGAACTGTATCAGATATTGTCCTACAGTACGTGACCCCTGGCGTAAACGGAGAATCTCGGATGAAGCTGAGGTTACCCGGCCTGGCTCGTCGAAGATGCGCCTGAATGTTGACACGAAGGCAGTGTAGGAAGATAGCAGGGTGTCGGACCTCTCCCATAACGGTGATGCCCAATCAAGGGCTGAGCCACTGAGAAGAGAAATAATGTAGGCAATTTTTGTACGGTCACTGGGAAAATTGCCAGGTTGTAGCTCAAACTGAATCTCACACTGGTTGAGAAATCCCCTGCAGAATCTTGGAGATCCGTCAAATTTTGCTGGCGTTGGAAGATGAAGACGTGGAGCAGAAATGGGTAAGGTGGGTGGGGTTATAGCTGGAGTCACTGTGGTTGACGCACCAGACGCGCCTGATCCACGGAGAGTTGTCTGAATCCCATCCAGCCGAGTAGAGAGATCCTGGAGACAGCGGATGATGTGGCCCTGTGCAGCCTCCTGATGTTCTAGTCGGGCTGCCAGTTCTTGCATCGGCCTGGCCGCTTGATCCTGGTCTCCGGCTGGATTCATTAGGTCAGTGCTTACTGTCACAACTGAGGGCCTGAGCTGACGGGAGGCAGCCTCAGTTGTAGGGGCTGAGATGTACCGGAACCTGGGAGGTTGTATCAGACCCCTGGACATGTAAGTAACATGAATAATAACTGCCCGAAGGCGTGACCACGACAACTTGGATAAAAGTCAATGATGTTTATTATGACAACTCCGCAACACAGCAGCAGTAAAAGAAAACGTAAAAGTCAGCAAAGAATAAATACAGTTCCTGGGTACTACAGGATGGCAGGAGCCACAGGGCACTGGTAGTGTGAGATAGTTCTTATGATCTTCTAGATGGAAAGTCCTTACCAGGCCCGACTGTAGCAATGGAGATAACCCAGGATTGTGCCAGCTGGTGTTCCAGGAAAAGCTGGGTTGCTGAAGATAAAACAGCTGCTGTGGATACTGGCTGGAACCAGACTGTTGTTAGCACGGAGTGGATACTGGCTGGAACCAGTTAAATAATAAATGAACTTGGGAGCGATGAAATATGAACTGAAATGTAGAACTTGAGAGCGGAGAAATAATAATACCGGTGGAGAGTGGTAAAGTGTAGAAAGGACACCGGCCCTTTAAGGGAAGCTGTACTCTGCTGGAAGCTGAGCTGGAAGCAGGTAATGTTGTAGCTGGAAACAGATGAATCCACAATGGATTGGAGAGTCAGGCTACACCGCAGGTGGAATGCTGGTGCGGGTCTCTATGGTGGAAGTCTTGAGACAGGAGCTGGAACCTGGAAGACAATCACAGGAGAGAGACAAACAGGAACTAGGTTTGACAACCAAAGCACTGACGCCTTCCTTGCTCAGGCACAGTGTATTTATACCTGCAGCAAGGAAGGGATTGGCTAGGCAATTATGCAGATTATCAATACTGAGAACAGATTGGTGGAAATGATCAGCTGACAGAATCCAAGATGGCTGCGCCCATGCAGACACTTGGAGGGAAGTTTGGTTTGTAATCCATGTGGTAATGAAAACAGTAATGGCGGCGCCGGCCACCGGAGACAGGAGGCGCCAGGCTGACAGATGCACATCCAACCACGCGGACACAGCGGAGGCCGCGGCTGACGTAATCGCCACTCAGACACTCTGCATGCAGAAGTTCAGGGACGGCGGCGGAGGCCGCGGGAGACGCCATGCCAGGTGTAATATGGCGTTTACTGTGACAGCGTCCCAGAGTGACAGGAGAGGATACAGGAATGTACACATCAGGATAACAGATGGGATCCGGTCCTGGAGCGCTGAGCCAGCCTTAGGAGGCATCTGATGGGTAAGAAATGGCGTCCAGATACCCGGATCGTGACAGATGAGAAGAGAAGAAGAAGGGAGCTCCAATTGGGTTAACAGGACAGACTCTTTCTTGGTATGTAATTCTGAGAATTCTCCTAGCTTGACCTCTCCAGCACAAACTAGGAGCGGGCGTTTCCCGGACGTAGACTGCAAGTTTTAACAAAGTGATCAGATGCACCACAATACAGGCAGAGGTTCCCCTGTCGCCGTCTCTGACGTTCTTCATTGGAGAGGTGGGAGCGATTAATCTGCATGGGTTCTTCCACAGTTGGTGATGATGGTATTGGTGGAAGAACAACTCTTGGCTTAGGGCGATCTGACCGCAACCTCTCCATACAGCGTTCTCTGTACCTCAAATCTAACTTATTGCATAAAGAAATTGGTTTATCCAACTTATCAGGTACGTCCTGAGTTGCGAGGTCATCTTTGATCTTTTCGGAGAGACCGCTCCAGAAAGCTGCAATGAGAGCCTCCTCATTCCAGTTCAGTTCCGAGGAAAGGGTGCGAAACTGGATCACATACTGACTGACCGTACGCGTGCCCTGACGCAGGCGCAGGATCTCCAATGAGGCGGCAGAAGTCCTGCCCAGTTCGTCGAAGATTCTTCGAAAGGTGGCCATGAATTCTGGATAGTTGGATAAGATGGGATCCATCCTCTCCCACAAAGGTGAAGCCCATTCCAACGCTTGCCCGGTAAGTAAAGAAATTATATAGGCTACTTTGGTTCGTGCTGATGGGAAGTTGGCCGACTGTAGTTCGAACTGGATTTCACACTGGTTAAGAAACCCGCGGCATTGTTTTGGATTCCCATCAAATTTACTGGGAGGTGGCAAATGCAAACGTGGAAGTGGTACTGGTACAGGAGGAAGCGGGACCGGAAGTGCCAATGTGGGAGCAGCTGTAGATACTTGAGGGGCCGTCATGGCAACACAGAGAGAATCGAGACGTTCGGACATACTCTGCATGAACTGCACGATTTGAGATTGTGTGGCCTCCTGCTTACCAGATATCTGCAGTTGAATCCCCTCCTGAGGCCTGATCACCCGTCGAATCCATTGGGACAGTGCTTACTGTCACGTCTGGCAGGGTTTGAGGATCCGGCAGCTGAGATTTGCCCGAGGAGGTAGCAGGCTGTGAATGAACCAGATGAGGGGGCTGGATATAGTTCCTTCGCATGGGACACGGAGCAATGAAGAACGTAGGCGAGGTTTGAGAGTCAATGGAAAGTATTTATTATGTACAGGGCTGAGGTAGAGAACCGAGGCTGAAGCACAATGGTTAAAGACGTGGCTGGAGGTGAAGAACTGCGGACTGTGATTCGAAGGACGAGACTGTAGATAATGAACTGTGGAACTGTGGATGGTAGTTGAAAACGTGGCTGGAGACAAGGACTGTGGACTGTGGTTTGGAAAACGAGGCTTGAAGATAATAATCTGCAGGCTGTGGTCAGTGGTACAAAGGCGTGGCTGGTGAAGGAGATCTGTGGAGTGTGGCTTGAAAGACGAGGCAGAAGACCCGGGGCCGACTGTGCCCAAAGAGTCTTACTGGACCGGGTTTTCCAGGAGCGCTTCCACAGGCAGTAGCAGGCAAGAAACGGCAGGGCTGCAGCAGCAACAGAGAACCGACCAAGCAGGATCAGGAGGAACCAAGATACAGCAGGAATCCTGGGAGCACAGGCTAAAGCACCTACAACAGGGTTGTAACTTGAAGCACTGGCATCCCTGTCCTAAACCAGCCCCCTTTTATAGGGAGAGCTTCCCCTGGATTGGCTGGAAGAAACAGGAAACAGGAACTATGCTTAAAACTTGGTCTCCAACATGGCGGCGCCCAGTAATGCAGACCTTTTTGCAAAGCCACATTGCTCACTGCCCCTGGTCTCCAAGCAACGGTTCAGCAAGAGCGACCCGCTGTAGCGGCGTCCCGCCGCCACGAGCGGACCCCCTCACCGCCGCTACTGCTGCCCACGGATCTGGCGCAGCAGCCAACCTCCGCCGCTGCCCGCACAACGCCAAGGAAGCCAGCCCCGCGGCCCCAGCGTACCGGTAAGACTCCGGATGCTGACAAGTGCGAATTGTCATTTCTAATTGAATTGTTCACATCTCGGATGCATGCATGAAGGCAAAGTGTGTGAGTTTAACGCCTTTTGCAAACTTGCACTTCATTAAATTCCCCCCAGATAGTCAATAGTAAAACTTATAAACTCAGAACAGACAGTCCCGCAAAGGTTGGCAGGCCAGCTTACTTGGCACCAGTGGTGGGGTTTACCTATGGGCTGCAAAGCTGCAGACCCCCTCCCCACCAGTAAAATCCGCCACCTCAGTAAGCCAGTTGCCATCCATGACTGCACCAGCTACAGTGTGGCTGGCAGTGACTTCCCATTGGAAGTGCTACCTGACAATCACACACAGGACAGGTCTTTCCAGGCGGAGGTGTTTTCTCCCTCTGGGACTGCCAGGAGAAGCCACTACCTACCTTTTTGGGGTGCTGCTGAGGCAGTTCCTAGCATCCGGTGGTTTGCGTGTGTGTGTGATCCCACCGCCTCTTGTGCACATGCACTGGTCCTGACACATGCAAGATCCATTGTGCAGGTCCCAGCTGGCCGAGGCTCTTCTTCTTCCCTCCTATCTTTAGTTCAGTACAGGCAGCATGGGCAGCGGCAGTCTCCCTCAGGCAACAGCTGCTGCTACTTGGTACTATTCAGCATGGAAAGAAAAAGGCAGTTTAGAAGAGGGTAACAGGTTATGCCAGGGGCGTAAATAGAACTTAGAGGATCCTATAGCAAAATCTTGAAAAGACCCCCCATTGGCATGAGAGGCAAAAAAAATCCACACACTGGTCTCCACATGGGGAAAAAACAGACCCCAAACTGCAGGCTCAGTCCCTCAGTACCCCACTGTGGCACAGAAGAAGTCATTACCTGCTGGCTTACTGCTGCTCACACAACCCGACTCCAGTCCCAGTCTTGCTGCAGCATCAGTCATTAGATAACTTTGGGTGAGTGGTGACAGCGTGCAGCAATGTGATCTATGATGTCATGCCGCCGTCAGTAGGGTCATGCATTATCTGGGTCATCTGCACATGCCCAGCTCTTCCCAGGCAACAGTGCCGCCCCCCAGAACCCTGCACCCTGTTCAACTGCACCATGCACATACCTCGGCCCTGATGATGATAATCAGCTAGACTTCATACTGTCTGAAAATAAAAAATATTTATTAATAGATAAAAAAGTACCCCCCTAAATAGGTAAACCAACTCTAATGCTACTAGATTAAACTGATATTGGCAAAATTGGGAGACCAAAAACGTTTTGGGTCCCCATGAAAATGTCTATTTCAACACTGGGCTATGCAAAAATCCTTAACAGATGAAAAGGCCTTGTTCCTTAAGGAGTAACCATGCAAACCCAATACAAGTGTCATATTGTATAACTTCTATTTATACAGTAGGAATTTACAACATTCTCAGATCATCTATAGGCTAATCAGGTTGCAACCCAGAGCACATGGATCTTAGGGGCCCCTAGTACTCCACTGACAAGCTGGTCTTTCTCTCGGGAACAACCATTTTACTACTTTGCAGCCGTGTATCGCACTTATCACATTCCTCATCTTCCCCTGCATACAAGGTGCTGCATGTCATTTGTAGCTAGGAATAGAGGTAGATGGAACAGCCTACCTATGCAGCACTAGATGGCAGAAAGTAAGAGTGGGTTAGGAAAACAGAAGCTGGTTGCTGGCGAACAGCTTCTGTCTGGCAGAGGGGGAGAGGAGGGGTGGACACAGGACTGGCAACAGAAATATTGGGGCCCAGTACACTGATATCTCTGGTGCTTCCCCTCCCCGACATATGTGATAGAACGCAATCCGAAAGCACCCTGTGCCCATTACTGGGACACATATACATAGGTATACACACATAGATGCAGAGATGTGCGGCTGGCACTTTTCGTGTTTTGGTTTTGGATCTGGATCCTCGCTCGTGTTTTGGATCTGGATTGGTTTTGCCAAAACCACCCTTTCGTGTTTTGGTTTTGGATCTGGATGATTTTTGGGGGAAAAACAACAACACAAAAACAGCTTAAATCGCAGAATTTGGGGGTAATTTTGATTCTACGGTATTATTAACCTCAATAACATTCATTTCCACTAATTTCCAGTCTATTCTGAACACCTCACAATATTGTTTTTAGGCGAAAAGGTTGCACAGAGGTGGCTGGATGACTTTGCTAAGCGACACAAGTGTGCGGCACAAACACCAGGCCCATCTAGGAGTGGCACTGCAGTGTCAGACAGGATGGCACTTTTAAAAACTAGGCACCAAACAGCACATGATGCAAAGAAAAAAAGAGGTGCACTGAGGTAGCTGGATGACTAAGCGAAGCGACACAAGTGGGTAGCACAAACACCTGGCCCATCTAGGAGTGGCACGACAGTGGAAGACAGAATGGCAGTTTTAAAAACTAGGCCCCAAACAGCACATAATGCAAAGAAAAAAAAAAGAGGCGCAAGATGGAATTGTCCTTGGGCCCTCCCACCCACCTACCCTTATGTTGTATAAACAGGACATGCACACTTTAACAAACCAATCATTTCAGCAACAGGGTCTGCCACACGACTGTGGCTGAAATGATTGGTTTGTTTGGGCCCCCACCAAAAAATAAGCAATTAATCCCCCTACCAAAAAAGAAGCAATTCATCTCTCCATGCACAAACTGGCTCTACAGAGGCAAGATGTCGCCCTCATCCTCCGATTCCTCACCCCTTTCAGTGTGTACATCCTCCTCCTCACAGAGTATTAATTCATCCTTACTGGAATCCACCATCACAGGTCCCTGTGTACTTCCTGGCAGGCAATTGATTTACATACATTTTGATGAACATCATCTTCTCCACATTTTGTGAAAGTAACCTCCTACGCCAATCGCTGACAAGATTACCGGCTGCACTAAACACTCTTTCGGAGTACACACTGGAGGGGGGCAACTTAGGTAAAATAAAGCCAGTTTGTGCAAGGGCCTCCAAATTGCCTCTTTTTCCTGACAGTATTCATACTGACATGCCTACTTGGATGCTGTCACCTATATAATCCTCCACCATTCTTTCAATGGTGACAGCATCATAAGCAGTGACAGTAGACATGTCAGTAATAGTTGGCAGCTCCTTCAGTCCAGACCAGATGTTAACACTGGCTCCTGACTACCCTGCATCACCGCCAGCGGGTGGGCTCGGAAATTTTATCCTTTTCCTCGCAGCCCCAGTTGCGAGGAAAAGGATAAAATGAAGGAGGAGCTGTTGATGAGTCACGTTCCGCTTGAGTTGCCAATTTTTAACCTCTGCCGGAAAGAGAGATACAACGTAGGCTTTAAACCTAGGCTTTAAACCGAGCACGGTGGCCAAAATGTAGTGCTCTGATTTCAGAAGATTGACCACCCTTGAATCCTTGCAATGAGAATGAAGGGATCCATCCACAAGTCCCACATACTTAACGGAATCGCTCCGTCTTAGCTCCTCCTTCAATTTCTCCAGCTGTTTCTGCAAAAGCCTGATGAGGGGAATGACCTGACTCAAGCTGGCAGTGTCTGAACTGACTTCATGTGTGGCAAGTTCAAAGGGTTGGAGAACCTTGCACAACACGGAAATCATTCTCCACTGCGCTTGAGTCAGGTTCATTTCCCCTCCTTTGCCTATATAGTAGGTGGATGTATAGGCTTTAATGGCCTTTTGCTGCTCCATCCTCTGAAGCATATAGAGTGTTGAATTCCACCTCGTTACCACCTTTTGCTGCAGGTGATGGCGGGGCAGGTTCAGGAGTGTTTGCTGGCGCTCCAGTCTTCAGCATGCAGTGGCTGAATGTCGAAAGTGGCTCGCATTTTTTCGGGCCGCCAACAGCATCTCCTGCACGTCCCTGTAATTTTTTTTTTATTCTGCACCACCAAATTAATTGTATGTGTAAAACATGGGACGTGCTGGAATTTGCCCAAATGTAATGCACGTACAATATTGGTGGCGTTGTCCGATATTAAAAATCCCCAGGAGAGCCTAAGTGGGGTAAGCCATTGTGTGATGATGTCCCTCAGTTTCCGTAAGAGGTTGTCAGCGGTGTGCCTCTTACGGAAACCGGTGAAACACAGAGTAGCCTGCCTAGGAACGAGCTGGTGTTTGTGAGATGCTGCTACTGGTGCCGCTGCTGTTGTTGCTGCATGAAGCAATTAATCTACGCAGTGGGCTGTCACAGTCATGTAGTCCTTAGTCTGTCCTGCTCCACTTGTCCACATGGCAGTACCCCTGGACTTATATGACAATACCGCTGGACTTATATGGCACCACCACTGGACTGGACTTATACGGCAGTACCCCTGGACTTAAACGGCAGCACCACTGGACTTATACGGCAGCACCACTGGACTGGACTTATACAGCTGCACCACTGAACTGGACTTATACGGCAGTACCCCTGGATATATACGGCAGTACCGCTGGACTTATATGGCAGCACAACTGGACTGTACTTATACGGCAGCACCTCTGGACTTATACGGCAGTACCCCTGGACTTATAGGGCAGTACCCCTGGACTTATACGGCAGCACCACTGGACTTATATGGCAACACCCCTGAACTTATACGGCAGTACTGCTGGACTTATACGGCAGCACCACTAGACTGGACTTATATGGCAGCACCCCTGGATTTATACGGCAGCACCACTGGACTTATATAGCAGTACCCCATGACTTATACGGCAGTACCCCTGGACTTATACGGCAACACCCCTGGACTTATACGGCAGTACCGCCGGACTTATACGGCAGCACCACTGGACTGGACTTATACGGCAGCACCACTGGACTGGACTTATACGGCTGCACATTTGAACTGGACTTATACGGCAGTACCCCTGGACTTATACGGCAGTACCACTGGACTTATACAGCAGCACCACTGGACTGGAATTATACGGCAGTACCCTGGATTTATAGGGCAGTACCCCTGGACTTATAGGGCAGTACCGCTGGACTTATAGGGCAGTACCCCTTGACTTATACGGCAGCACCACTGGACTTATACGGCAGTACACAATGTGGGTATATAGCGCTCAACCATTTATTAGCACTTTCTGTTGTCAAGGATGTTATAATGAAGGTGTTGTGAACCTGAATAAATGTTAAGTGACAAAATAGTATTTGTTGTAAGTGACAGAGTGTTCTGATATGATGCGATTTGGAACACTAACAATCAACCTGACAATATGATGAAATAAAGTTAAGCAGTAAACGGAATTTGAATAACCAATTAGTTTTTATTGAGAAGACACAGTGCTCCTAACTAATTGACTGTTGTTAATAACTTTCTCACTGTGTGGAAGTCTTAAATATTATCCGTGCATAAATGTCCAGAAGGGTGTGAGATGTCTCTCACCGCAGGTAAATATACAAAAAGGCTGTGGAAATGGATTAAATGAAAGACCAAAATTATTGCTGACCGCAAATGAGTTCAAATTCTAATGAGGAATAATGGATGATAGTAATGTTAATCCGTTTTTGTTGCTGATAGCAATTTGTCCAGGAGCGTCAATATCAATTAATGGTGGGGGATATATGTTCTGGGGGTAGGGCGTCCCATTCCCGCAGGTGCATATACTTATCCTTCTTCTTTTGAACTGTCCGAAGCCGCTGCTGAACACCAAACGTCTCCGTCGCTCCCCGTCCCGGGCTCAGGTGGATGCTGTCGCTCTGTGTGCTGGCCTGCACACAGATGCCTGGATCTTCCGGGACCACCGGTGGCTGCAGCACATCTGGGTACTGGCAACTTGGTTGAAGTGCACAGTCTCCAGGCGCGCTGGCCTGTGAAGGAGACTAGGGTTGCGGTGCAGGAGATGTCGTCAGCTTCTCTTCTCAAATGATCTTTGTAATGCAGTGTCCTCCCAACGTGTTTCGGCCCTTAAAGGCCTTCCTCTGGGAGATAGGTGCATGCCTCCATGCAATGGATGTGTTTAAATAGGGAGCCTAAGCCCGCTTGTCTGTCTAATTGGTGTTCAATGTCCATTCAGTGATTGGGTGCTAGGGTTGTCAATCAATAAAAGTGTCCAATCTCATTTCTATTTGTTCTTCTTGACATCTAAACAGTCTTTAGAATGCAGTTTGTCAATAGTATTGTTGCTAGATGGTTAGCAATGATACCCTGTCATTCTAAAACTAAAAAAATGGGGTGAGTTTTCTCTATCTTGTCGAAGTCAAAAATATTACATAGAAAGAACATACAGACTCTACACATATATGTCGCTATGCTTGCAAATACGCGCAGCGAGCACAGCAGTATATGGTAACACACGCATTTACACGGACATGCCACAGAGATGCATTCGACACTTATTTCATACAGCACATAATTATATGTTATGCACACCAGTGCCTGCAGGAAAGTACTGGTGTCAGAACTGTTATGCACTCCAGTGTCTGCAGGAATGTACTGGTGTTTGAACTGTTATGCAAAACAAATGGACTCACAGACAAACTGGGGAATATGACATAACGTACACAGAAGGTAATAGGGTAACAAAATACACACAAAGTGAACAGAGAAGCCCAGAGGCTAAGGAACTGGGTATCTCCCTTGTATTAGAACTGCACAGATGGAAAAAGCAAGATGTTGTGTTTTAATACGTAGAGAACCCGAAATGCTGTTGCTAAGGGCAACAGCAAAACCCTAAAGGGTTACCAACGGGTGTGGCAGTAAACTCCTTGGTCAGAGATGGAATGATAGACACAAGGAGAGTCTCCACAATCCTATTTCTCACTTGCAGTGCACAGGTTTTAGCTTACTGCCACTAAACTGACCCCTGACACCTAGCACAGTGAGACAGGATTAGACAGGCAAGTCTTAGAATACAGCCGCAAACTTGCTAAGTTCACAGAGTAGTAACAGAACCCCAGCAAGCTAAACGACTGACTCCAGTCTTACTGCTAGGTCTGGATTGGCAGAGTGTAATACCAAATCCCCAGGCCTATTTGCAGTAAGCAACAAACAAATACAAAGCTACACAGTACTGGCTAACTTTCATGAACTGACTAACCAACAAAGATTCAGCAGCATCTGCTTACCCTGAAAAGAGGCCTTATAAAGCAGGTGCTGTCCACGCCCCACTCAGACCTCACAGACTGTGAGCACAAAAACCAGCACCGGATCCCCTGCCGTGCACAGAGCCTATAACCACTGCACAGCAAAAGACCCGAACCGGAGTATCAGCTGCGCTCAGGTTACTCCACTAGCACTTGTCTCCCGGTTGCCATGACGACGTGGCAGCACAGGGCAGGAGACCCTAACAGTACCCCCCCTCTGACGAGGGGTCAAAGAACCCCTACCACCGGGTTTATCGGGGAACTGCGAGAAGAAAGAGCGTATCAGTCTGGGGGCATGAAGATCACAACTGCGCACCCACGACCGCTCCTCCGGGCCATACCCCTTCCAGTGCACCAAAAATGACAGCCGACCCCGAACCACCTTGGAGTCAAGAATCCTTTCAACAACAAACTCCCTCTGGCCACGTATCAGAAGAGGGGAAGGTCTTCCACTGGAAGAAGGATTACTAATCGCCCGTTTTAAAAGGGAACAATGAAATGTTTTATTGATACCCAAAGAATGGGGCAGATCTAACTGAAATGCCACCGGATTGATAACCCTGGTGATCTTATAAGGGCCGATGAACCGGGGCCCTAACTTATGAGATGGCTGTCTCAACTTCAAATTCTTGGTAGACAACCAGACGAAGTCTCCTAATTTGAAGCTGCAGGGTCTTTTCCGCTTATCAAAAACCCTTTTGGTCACTAATGACACAGACACAAGGGCTTTCTTCACTTTCCGCCAAATACCTCTAAGGACCGAAACCACAGAGGAACCACCAGGCGTGGAGTCCAGGGGGTCAAAAGAATTGGCCTTAGGATGATGCCCATACACACAAAGGAAGGGAGAGATCCCTGTAGCAGAGTGAGCCGCGTTGTTATAGGCAAACTCCGCCATGGACAGATGAGCAACCCAGTCAGTCTGACACTTGGAGACATAACACCTGAGGAACTGCTCCAAGGACTGGTTCACCCTTTCAGTCTGCCCATTAGACTGCGGATGGTAGCCTGACGACAAGCTGACAGAAATCTGGAGATCGGAACAAAATGCCCTCCAGAATTTGGCCACAAACTGGGATCCGCGGTCAGAGACCACATCAAGTGGCAACCCGTGGAGACGCACAACATGCAGCATAAATAATTCAGACAGGCGTCTGGCTGATGGCAGCCCAACCAGTGGAACGAAGTGCGCCATCTTCGAAAACCTGTCAACGACAACCCAGATGGCTGTCATCCCCGAGGATTTGGGCAAGTCTACCACAAAATCCATTGAAATGTGGGTCCATGGCTTAGATGGGATAGAGAGTGGATGTAATGGGCCAACAGGAACCCCTCTAGGAGTCTTATTTCGGGCACAGATGTCACATGCCCGAACCCACTGATCCACATCCTTAGCCACCGAGGGCCACCACACCGCCCTAGATAGCAACTCCCGAGTTCTGGCAATACCCGGGTGACCTGCCGACTTCTTGGCATGGAATTCCAGGAACACTCGCTGTCTTAACCTAGGAGGCACAAACAAAAGACCTACCGGAAGGTCTGGAGGAGCCTGCTCCTGTGCTCTAAGGACTAATGATAAGAGGTCCTGGGTAATGCCCACTTT
Organism: Pseudophryne corroboree; assembly: GCF_028390025.1. Lineage (NCBI taxonomy): Eukaryota > Metazoa > Chordata > Amphibia > Anura > Myobatrachidae > Pseudophryne > Pseudophryne corroboree. The sequence goes on from NC_086448.1 coordinate 528,848,659, forward strand.
AATACATGATGGGGAAACAATGGGCAACGGCTCCTCGGTGGTCTCCTGGATTGGAGCAAAACTCCGCGAGAGCGCATCAGCCTTGATGTTTTTTGACCCAGGGCGATATGTTATCAAAAAATTAAAGCGAGCAAAAAACAAAGCCCATCGTGCCTGCCTGGCATTGAGACGCTTCGCTGACTCTAAATATGCCAGATTCTTATGGTCAGTGAGAATTGAGACCACAAACTTAGCCCCCTCAAGCCAGTGTCTCCACTCCTCGAGTGCATCCTTAATAGCCAACAATTCCCGGTTACCCACGTCATAATTCATCTCGGCAGGCGAAAATTTACGGGAAAAGTAAGCACACGGATGAAGGCGATTATCAGACACTCCTATCTGAGAAAGCACTGCCCCAATACCCATCTCAGAGGCATCCACCTCCACCACAAAAGGACGCTCTGGATCTGGGTGTCGCAGCACCTTGGCCGATACAAATGCCCTTTTGAGACGGGCAAAAGCCGCTTTAGCCTCACAAGACCAGTGAGCAACATCCGCCCCTTTCTTAGTGAGTGCCACCAAGGGCGCCACTATAGACGAAAATCCAGCGATAAATCGTCTATAAAAATTCGCAAAGCCCAGGAAACGCTGAAGCGCCTTCAAACTAGTGGGCTGCACCCAATCCAGGACTGCCTGTACCTTGGAACCCTCCATTTGGAAACCTTCTGGGGAGATAATATATCCTAGAAATGCGATTTGCTGAACTTCAAATTCGCACTTCTCCAGCTTCGCCCCAAGCCGGTGGTCTCTGAGTTTCTGGAGGACTAAGCGTACATGCTTCCGATGTTCCTCCAGGGAATGGGAGAAGATTAGGATGTCATCTAAGTATACAACTAAGAATCTATCCAAATATTCCCTGAGCACATCATTCATGAAATCCTGGAAGACTGCCGGGGCATTACAGAGCCCAAAAGGCATCACCAAATATTCATAATGCCCTGAGTGGGTATTAAAGGCAGTCTTCCATTCATCCCCCTCTCTTATTCGGATTAGATTGTACGCACCGCGTAGGTCAATCTTAGAAAAAATGGTGGCAGTACGAAGCTGGTCAAACAAGACCGAAATGAGAGGCAGTGGGTATGAGTTTTTAATCGTGATACGGTTCAATTCCCTGAAGTCGATGCAGGGTCGCAACGAACCGTCCTTTTTACCCACGAAGAAGAACCCCGACCCAACTGGAGACTGTGAAGGTCTGATAAATCCCTTAGCCAAGTTCTCCTGAATGTACTCTGCCATAGCCTGAGTCTCAGGACGTGACAGGGAGTACAACCTGCTCTTGGGAAGCTTAGCATTTGGCAACAAATCAATGGCACAGTCATAGGGGCGATGGGGAGGTAGTACCTCTGCAACTTTTTTGGAGAACACGTCCGCAAAATCTGCATAACACCCTGGCAATCCTGGCAAACTTAGCTGCGAGAGCCTGACTGGAAGGCTCAAGCAACTCCTGAAACAATCAGTACCCCAACTAAGAATCTCCCCAGAGACCCAGTCAAATTGAGGATTGTGGGCCCTTAACCAGGGTAACCCCAACACCAATGGGGCAAAAGTACAGACAGTCACATAAAAGGACAATTTTTCAGAGTGTGTGGCTCCAATAAACAAAGAAATCTGGCTAGTGCAAGAGGTAATTTTACCTTGGGATAATGGTTCCCCGTTTAACCCACAAATCTCAATTTCCGATGCCAAGGGTACTAAGGGAACAGAGTGTTTCAGGGCGAATTGGCGGTCCATAAAAACCCCGTCGGCCCCACTGTCCACAAAGGCCTCAGTCTTGACAGTTTGACATAGGATCTTCAAGGTCACCAGAATGATAAAAGTCTTCTTGGGAAATTCTGACTTCTGGCCTGACAGGATATTTCCCATCACCCTCAGGCCCTGAAGTTTTCCGGCTTTTCTGGGCATGATACTACCACATGACCTTTATTCCCACAGTACAAACACAACCCCTGCTGTCTCCTCCGCGTCTTCTCACGCGAGGAGAGGCGGGTAGCCCCAATCTGCATAGGCTCCTCAGAAAATTCCTCAGAGTCTGAGGTTCCCTTGGGAAGGAAGGAAATCTCAGTCTCCCTTTCAAGCCTACGCTCTCTCAGCCGTCTATCCACCCGGATGGATAACTGCATGAGCTGATCCAAGCTATCAGGCAAGGGATATTGTATCAGTTGGTCCTTTATCTGGTTAGAAAGACCTCTTCGGTACTGGTGTCTCAGGGCTGGGTCATTCCACTGGGTATCATGGGCCAACCTCCGAAACTCCGTACAGTAAACCTCAACTGGCCTTCGCCCTTGCTTAAGGATCGAAATCTGAGCCTCGGCTGAGGCCGTCTTGTCAGGGTCATCATACAACATGCCCAGTGCCGTAAAAAAAGCATCAACACTTTTAAGCGACGGACAGTCAGGCTGCAACCCATATGCCCAGACCTGTGGGTCTCCTTGTAGCAAGGAAATCACTATGCCCACCCGCTGAATCTCCGACCTAGAAGACTGAGGCCTAAGCCGGAAGTATAGCTTGCAGCTCTCCTTGAAACAAAAGAACTGCGAGCGATCTCCAGAAAAACGATCCGGGAGATTTACTTTCGGCTCCTTAACCCCTGCAGGTGCTGCTGCTGCGGGAGCTCCGCCAGCAGCCTGGGAGGTGTGCATTTTAATGGACAAATCATTAAATTGTCGAGTCAGGACCTGCACCTGATCGACCACCTGTTGCAACGTATTTTGAGGGGTATGCTCCATATTCCCAAAAAATTTCAACAGGAGTATTAGGCTGCTGAATATGTTATGCACACCAGTGCCTGCAGGAAAGTACTGGTGTCAGAACTGTTATGCACTCCAGTGTCTGCAGGAATGTACTGGTGTTTGAACTGTTATGCAAAACAAATGGACTCACAGACAAACTGGGGAATATGACATAACGTACACAGAAGGTAATAGGGTAACAAAATACACACAAAGTGAACAGAGAAGCCCAGAGGCTAAGGAACTGGGTATCTCCCTTGTATTAGAACTGCACAGATGGAAAAAGCAAGATGTTGTGTTTTAATACGTAGAGAACCCGAAATGCTGTTGCTAAGGGCAACAGCAAAACCCTAAAGGGTTACCAACGGGTGTGGCAGTAAACTCCTTGGTCAGAGATGGAATGATAGACACAAGGAGAGTCTCCACAATCCTATTTCTCACTTGCAGTGCACAGGTTTTAGCTTACTGCCACTAAACTGACCCCTGACACCTAGCACAGTGAGACAGGATTAGACAGGCAAGTCTTAGAATACAGCCGCAAACTTGCTAAGTTCACAGAGTAGTAACAGAACCCCAGCAAGCTAAACGACTGACTCCAGTCTTACTGCTAGGTCTGGATTGGCAGAGTGTAATACCAAATCCCCAGGCCTATTTGCAGTAAGCAACAAACAAATACAAAGCTACACAGTACTGGCTAACTTTCATGAACTGACTAACCAACAAAGATTCAGCAGCATCTGCTTACCCTGAAAAGAGGCCTTATAAAGCAGGTGCTGTCCACGCCCCACTCAGACCTCACAGACTGTGAGCACAAAAACCAGCACCGGATCCCCTGCCGTGCACAGAGCCTATAACCACTGCACAGCAAAAGACCCGAACCGGAGTATCAGCTGCGCTCAGGTTACTCCACTAGCACTTGTCTCCCGGTTGCCATGACGACGTGGCAGCACAGGGCAGGAGACCCTAACATTATAATAATATCAAGCGCCAGACATCATAATGATTTAAAATTATATAATGGAGTAATGTCATGTATGTGTATTATTGGAACGAAGCAAGATAGACCTGTCATATTTGGTATTAAAGCAAGCAGATTAATGTGTAGATTCATTTGATACTTGTTATGAAGTTGTAGGACATTGCAACAAATAGTTATGATTAAATGTATGAAAGCTAAAATCACTCTTATTAGAACAATAGACATTTACAGAAACAGGTGGTGGACACGAAACTCAGGCCAGCCCTTTGGATGTCTTCAAGGCTGAACCTGTTTAGCAAACGAACAGACCAGTGACTCATCATGAATGAGAAAGTTCCCTCCCTTAAAACTAGATAACACATTACAGAGACAAACAGTTGCTAGTTGCTGTTTTGTCCCAGACGATGATGGAGATGCTGTCTGTCCAGTTCCTGCATTATTTTCAGAGAGAGAGAGAGAGTGATATGGAGGGACGAATTTATATGAGAAAGATATGGTAATTGTATCGCTGGCCTGTAACTGTATGTATTAACTGCTTACTGTATAAATTGTAACCATGTAACTATATGTATACTGTACATTGTGATATATTGAATACATATCCTTTTAATAACAAATATATACATCAATGAGCTTTGGAACTCAGATAATGTGTGGGTGTATTGTTTTCTCTTATGGGATGCAGTGTTTTGCGATGTATAGCGCAAATTCATGGCACATGGTAATAAGATGTGCAGACGTTTACAATATATATTAGAGCGGCCATTTTAAATATTTGTTAGAAAGCAATTTGGTATTTACAGATGAGGGCTCGTCCGCAATATCACGGTCTTAATGATGCACTGTACATTACAAATGCGACGCTGTGGTCGATCAGCTTGTGGTGGACGCATCGTGACGCTGAGAAAATCATATCCGTGTGTTCTGTTGTGTTATCAGTAAGCCGATGATATGAAAAATTCAAGGGACAAAGTGTTTCTCATATTATTTAAGATGCTAAAACGTATTTTTATTGTTGCAAAACCAAGTTCAAATAAGTCATATTGTGTTTGATTCAGATTGGATTGTTTATCTGTTAAGTAGATTTAAAAGTACATTTAAAAGTTGCTGCATAGCCTTGATATAGTTTTTTTTTAAACTCAGGCATAAAATAACTTCTGGTGCTTGTATGATTTGTGATTTCTTTGTGACAAAGGAAGCCGCATGGTCTGTCCTTTATTTTGGACTAACCACATGGCCTGTCCACCATCTTGTGTAAACCTCATGGATGTGGAAGGGGGAGGAGCAGTGGCCATTTTAGGAAGGTCATTTTCTAAATAGCTGATTTTCAGTCTGCTCAGAACAATCAGTTTCCTTTGTCACATCAAACACCATTTATGAGTTACCAATGCATTTATTTAACCCATGCCATAGTCAATTACAAATAGTTTCAATTGGGCCTAGTGAGAGTAAATGGTGAGATAAATGCTTGGCTTGGTGTAAGAAATTGCAAACAGAAAAAAAGAAAATAAACTTTTTTTTTTCTTCTTCTTTCCCAGGATTTAGTTAACTCTCTGTTTGCTATAAGATAGGCATTGAAATGTTAACTGGTTCAACGACTAGTACAGGTAGGCAAAACATCTTTGATATGCAAATTAGAAGCACTGAATGGGTGAAGGTGTCTCATAGAAGGCCAGTGAATGATACATATATATAATATTATTATAATTATGTGTATATTTATATCAGTGTATGTTCTGCAAGATAGCTATCCAATCTGAATCATATCATTTAAATTATAGATTATTGCAGTCATTATAGATCTGTGTGAAATCGGATACATTTGTTTGCTATACAGATAAATTTAAAAAAAAGTGTTTAAGGAAGTAAATATAAAGCACAACACGCAGGTCTGGCCCGGTCGTTAAAGGTTACACAGAACAAGCGGTTGTGCTTGTGAGCGATTATAGTTAGTATTGCTCACATTTATAGAGTTGTGTTATTTGTTTTATTGCGTACGCACATTGGTACACGTGGTACGGAACTTGAGGACAGCGTACAAAAATGTGCACGTGGCATAGAGGTACGCACGGTTGCATAATTACGCAAGCTTGCGTAGGGTTGTGTGCGCATAATAAAACCACACAATATTTGTTCAATTAAGGTGGGATAGTAGACATTTAATACAATAGCACATAACTATCCAAATTCAAAAGCAGGTTACTCTAAATATAGTTTAAAAACTGTATTGCCTCTGCAGTTAAAGCTGCCGATAAGAACAAGTGAAAATTTTCTGTACAGAAAAACAAAGCGTATTTGAGTGAGTGAAAGCGGAGTGAGTGGAGCTGAACCCAGGAACTGAAGTGGTCTAAGTGGCTGGAGTGGTAACACTGGGTTAGTAGAAGCCCGGTGGCGTAGGGTTCGCTACCTTGCGTGATTAGAACTAAGTGGTCTAAGTGATCTGGAGTGGTCTAGGTGTCCCATACAACTAGGTGATCTGGAGTGGTCTAGGCTAGGTGGTCTACAGCAATCGTAGGGCATATAGATAACTAGTATCTATAGGCTGTGCTATTGCATCGCATGTCCGTTTGTTCTACACAGCACAACTTGATACCATTGTGTCATTCGCTGTGGAAAAGCATACGCAGATGTGATTGTATAGACAAAGGGGTTTTTCTTTGATAAAGTCGGGAAATCTCCCTGGTGGGCTTTCACTGGAAAGGGTGAAGGATAGTTATCTAATTTCTCTGTTTTTCACCCTACAAACAATTACAGTTGAAAGATACCGAAAAGGAATTTTTCGCTGCCTCTCTCAGGAAAATATTCCAACAGAACTTCCACCGAAAGAAATTACGGTGCTGTAAGGTCTGATAGGAGCCCTAAGTTGGGTACATCGCCTTCGCTATCGACAGTGTATGGTAGTACCGGCCAACGTGGGCGAGAGTGGGTGGAAGCACTCGGAGAACTTTCACCGTTGCCTTATATTGAGTATTTTGGTATTTGTGGGATTAGCCGAGAAGGCAAGACCCACAAATTATGGGAGTCAGTTGCTCAACTAAGGGACGTATGGTAGCCAGGGTTCAGGCAGAAGAGTTGGGATCGAGAAGGTCAGACTCGGGACCGAGAAGGTCAGAATTGCGGCCGAGAGGGTCAGCAAGGTTTATTATGTGTGGAAAATATGGTCCACACGCTGAAGTTTACTGTGACGAATGGGTACGTATGACTGACAACGATAGGGTATCATTCCCTAGGGTGGGCAGCTTTGAGCCAGAGGTACTGCAGAATGTAGGTATTAAAATATGTCTGATAAAATCCAGAAAACAAAGGGTCAGACATACAAATTGTTTAAACCTGTGGCAGCAAGAGGGGTTGGTGAGTTTGATCCTAAGGTATTGCAGGTGGTATGTCTAAACAAAGTCATATAAGACAAGAACGGAAATAAGATTTTACTCACCGGTAAATCTATTTCTCGTAGTCCGTAGTGGATGCTGGGGACTCCGTAAGGACCATGGGGAATAGACGGGCTCCGCAGGAGACTGGGCACTCTAAAGAAAGATTTAGTACTACCTGGTGTGCACTGGCGCCTCCCTCTATGCTCCTCCTCCAGACCTCAGTTAAGGAAACTGTGCCCGGAAGAGCTGACATTACAAGGAAAGGATTTTGGAATCCAGGGTAAGACTCATACCAGCCACACCCAATCACACCGTATAACTCGAGATAAACTTACCCAGTTAACAGTATGAACAACAAACAAGCATCACTCAACTGATGCCACATAACATAACCCTTTAGTAAGCAATAACTATATATATACACGTATTGCAGAAAGTCCGCACTTGGGACGGGCGCCCAGCATCCACTACGGACTACGAGAAATAGATTTACCGGTGAGTAAAATCTTATTTTCTCTAACGTCCTAGTGGATGCTGGGGACTCCGTAAGGACCATGGGGATTATACCAAAGCTCCCAAACGGGCGGGAGAGTGCGGATGACTCTGCAGCACCGAATGGGCAAACTCAAGGTCCTCCTCAGCCAGGGTATCAAACTTGTAGAACTTTGCAAATGTGTTTGAACCCGACCAAGTAGCTGCTCGGAAAAGCTGTAATGCCGAGACCCCTCGGGCAGCCGCCCAAGAAGAGCCCACCTTTCTTGTGGAATGGGCTTTCACTGATTTTGGATGCGGCAATCCAGCCGCAGAATGAGCCTGCTGAATCGTGCCACAGATCCAGCGAGCAATAGTTTGCTTTAAAGCAGGAGCACCCAGCTTGTTGGATGCATACAGGACAAACAGCGAGTCAGTCTTCCTGACTCCAGCCGTTCTGGTCACATAAATCTTCAAAGCCCGGACTACGTCAAGCAACTTGGAATCCTCCAAGCCACTAGTAGCCGCAGGCACCACAATAGGTTGGTTCAAATGAAAAGATGACACCACCTTTGGCAGAAATTGCGGACGAGTCCGCAAGTCTGCCCTATCCATATGGAAAAACAGATAGGGGCTTTTACATGACAAAGCCGCCAATTCTGACACACGCCTAGCCGAAGCTAAGGCCAACAGCATGAACACTTTCCACGTGAGATACTTTAGCTCCACGGTCTTAAGTGGCTCACACCAGTGGGATTTCAGGAAACTCAACACCACGTTAAGATCCCAAGGTGCCACTGGTGGCACAAAAGGGGGCTGAATATGCAGCACTCCCTTAACAAACGTCTGAACCTCAGGCAGTGAAGCCAGTTCTTTTTGGAAGAAAATGGATAGGGCCGAAATCTGGACCTTTATGGAGCCTAATTTCAGGCCCATAGTCACTCCTGACTGTAGGAAGTGCAGGAATCGACCCAGCTGGAATTCCTCTGTAGGGGCCTTCCTGGCCTCACACCAAGTAAAATATTTTCGCCATATACGGTGATAATGCTTTGCTGTCACATCCTTCCTAGCCTTTATCAGCGTAAGAATAACTTTATCCGGAATGCCTTGTTCCGCTAGGATCCGGCGTTCAACCGCCATGCCGTTAAACGCAGCCGCGGTAAGTCTTGGAACAGACAGGGCCCTTGTTGTAACAGGTTCTGTCTGAGAGGCAGAGGCCACGGGTCCTCTGTGAGCATTTCTTGCAATTCCGGGTACCAAGTCCTTCTTGGCCAATCCGGAACAATGAGTATTGTTCTCACTCCTCTTTTTCTTACAATTCTCAGCACCTTTGGTATGAGAGTAAGAGGAGGAAACACATAGACCGACTGGAACACCCACGGTGTTACTAGTGCGTCCACAGCTATCGCCTGAGGGTCCCTTGACCTGGCGCAATATCTTTTTAGCTTTTTGTTGAGACGGGACGCCATCATGTCCACCTGTGGCAGTTCCCATCGATTTGCAATCTGCGTGAAGACTTCTTGATGAAGTCCCCACTCTCCCGGGTGGAGGTCGTGCCTGCTGAGGAAGTCTGCTTCCCAGTTGTCCACTTCCGGAATGAATACTGCTGACAGTGCTAGTACGTGATTCTCCGCCCAACGAAGAATCCTGGTGGCTTCTGCCATTGCCACCCTGCTTCTTGTGCCGCCCTGGCGGTTCACATGGGCCACTGCCGTGATGTTGTCTGACTGAATCAGCATTGGTTGGTTTCGAAGCAGAGGCTCCGCTTGACTCAGGGCGTTGTATATGGCCCTTAGTTCCAGGATATTGATGTGCAGACAAGTCTCCTGACTTGACCACAGCCCCTGGAAGTTTCTTCCTTGAGTGACTGCCCCCCATCCTCGGAGGCTTGCATCCGTGGTCACCAGGACCCAGTCCGGTATGCCGAACCTGCGGCCCTCGAGGAGGTGAGCACTTTGCAACCACCACAGAAGAGACACCCTGGCCCTGGGGGACAGGGTGATCAGCCGATGCATCTGAAGATGCGATCCGAACCACTTGTCCAACAGATCCCACTGAAAGATCCTCGCATGGAACCTGCCGAAGGGAATGGCTTCGTATGACGCCACCATCTTTCCCAGGACTCGCGTGCAGTGATGCACCGATACCTGTTTTGGTTTTAGGAGGCCTCTGACCAGAGTCACGAGCTCCTGAGCCTTCTCCTCCGGGAGAAACACCTTTTTCTGGTTTGTGTCCAGAATCATGCCCAGGAAGGGCAGACGCGTCGTAGGAATCAGCTGCGACTTTGGAATATTCAGAATCCAGCCGTGCTGTTGCACCACTTCCTGAGAGAGTGCTACGCTGATCAGCAACCGCTCCCTGGACCTCGCCTTTATGAGGAGATCGTCCAAGTATGGGATAATCGTAACCCCTTGCTTCCGAAGGAGCACCATCATTTCCGCCATCACCTTGGTAAATATTCTCGGTGCCGTGGACAGGCCAAACGGCAACGTCTGGAATTGGTAATGACAGTCCTGTACCACAAACCTGAGGTACTCCTGATGAGGTGGATAAATGGGGACATGCAAGTACGCATCCTTGATGTCCAGAGACACCATATAATCCCCCTCTTCCAGGCTTGCAATGACCGCTCTGAGCGATTCCATTTTGAACTTGAATCTTTTCAGATAAATGTTCAGGGATTTTAAATTCAATATGGGTCTGACCGAACCGTCCGGTTTCGGTACCACAAACATTGTGGAATAGTATCCTCTTCCTTGTTGAAGGAGGGGAACCTTCACCACCACCTGCTGGAGATATATGAATTGCCGCTAACACTACTTCCCTTTCTATGGGGGAAGCTGGCAGGGCCGATTTGAGGTAACGGTGAGGGGGCATCACTTCGAATTCCAACTTGTATCCCTGAGACACATCTGTATAGCCCAGGGATCCACCTGTGAGCGAACCCACTGGTGGCTGAAATTTCGGAGATGCGCCCCCACCGCTCCTGGCTCCTGTGGAGCCCCAGCGTCATGCGTTGGATTTAGTGGAAGCCGGGGAGGACTTCTGTTCCTGGGAACTAGCTGAATGGTGCAGCTTCTTTCCTCTACCCCTGCCTCTGGCCAGAAAGGACGCACCTCTGACCTTCTTGCTTCTCTGTGATCGAAAGGACTGCATTTGGTAATACGGTGCTTTCTTAGGCTGTGAGGGAATATATGGCAAAAAGTTTGACTTCCCAGCCGTAGCTGTGGAAACTAGGTCCGAGAGACCGTCCCCAAACAATTCCTCATCCTTGTAAGGTAACACCTCCATGTGCTTTTTGGAGTCGGCATCACCTGTCCATTGCCGAGTCCACAGGACCCTTCTGGCAGAAATTGACATTGCATTTATTCTAGAGCCCAGTAGGCAAATGTCCCTCTGGGCATCCCTCATATATAGGACAGCGTCTTTTATATGCCCCAGGGTCAGTAAAATGGTATCCTTGTCTAAGGTATCCATTTCCTCAGACAGATTATCTGTCCATGCTGCTACAGTACTACACATCCAGGCCGACGCAATAGCCGGCCTCAGTATAGTACCTGAGTGTGCATAAACAGACTTCAGGATACTTTCCTGCTTCCTATCTGCAGGATCCTTTATGGCGGCCGTATCCTGTGACGGCAGGGCCACCCTTTTAGATAAGCGTGTCAGAGCTTTATCTACCCTAGGGGAGGATTCCCAGCGCATCCTGTCCGTTGGCGGGAAAGGGTACGCCATAAGTAACCTTTTGGAAATCAGCACTTTCTTATCGGGGGAATCCCATGCTTTTTCACATAATTCATTTATTCATGTGAAGGGGGAAAAGTCACCTCTTGCTTTTTCTCCCCATACATATACACCCTTTTGTCAGGGACAGGGTTTTCCTCCGATATGTGCAATACATCCTTCATTGCTATAATCATGTATCGGATGGCTTTAGTCATTTTAGGCTGCAACTTTGCCTCATCGTCATCGACACTGGAGTCAGAATCCGTGTCGACATCTGTGTCAACCAACTGGGATAGTGGGCGCTTTTGAGACCCTGACGGCCTCTGAGCTGCAGAATCAGACACGGGTTGAGACCCTGACTGATTATCCAACCTTTTATGCAAGGAGCTTACGTTATCATTTAACACCTTCCACATATCCATCCAATCAGGTGTCGGCGCCGTCGGCGGCAACACCACAGTCACTTGCACTTGTTCTGCCTCCACGTAACCGTCCTCGTCAAACATGTCGACACAAACGTACCGACACACCGCACACACACAGGGAATGCTCTAATTGAGGACAGGACCCCACAAGGCCTTTTGGGGAGACAGAGAGAGAGTATGCCAGCACACACCCCAGCGCTATATAACCCAGGGATTACACAGTAACTTAGTGTTTACCCAGTAGCTGCTGTTTATGATAATTTGCGCCTAAATTTATGTGCCCCCCCTCTCTTTTTACCCTTTTTCTACCTTGATACTGCAGGGGAGAGCCTGGGGAGCTTCCTCTCAGCGGAGCTGTGAAGAGAAAATGGCGCTGGTTAGTGCTGAGGAAGAAGGCCCCGCCCCCTCAGCGGCGGGCTTCTGTCCCGGGTCTGTGTAATAAAATGGCGGGGGCTCATACATATATACAGTGCCCATCTGTATATATGTGTCCTTTTGCCAAGAGGTATCCTAATTGCTGCCCAGGGCGCCCCCCCTGCGCCCTGCATCCTACAGTGACCGGAGTGTGTGGGTAGTGTGGGTGCAATGGCGCACAGCTGCAGTGCTGTGCGCTACCTCATGTGAAGACAGGAGTCTTCTGCCGCCGATTTCGATGTCTTCTTGCTTCTGCCGGTTTCTGACTTCTGGCTCTGCGAGGGGGACGGCGGCGCGGCTCCGGGAACGGACGACAAGGTCAGGTCCTGTGTTCGATCCCTCTGGAGCTAATGGTGTCCAGTAGCCTAAGAAGCGCAACCTAGCCGCAGTTAGTAGGTTTGCTTCTCTCCCCTCAGTCCCACGTAGCAAAGAGTCTGTTGCCAGCAGAAGCTCTCTGAAAATAAAAAAAACCTAACTAAAATACTTTCTTATTAGCAAGCTCAGGAGAGCTCACTAAAAGCACCCAGCTCTGGCCGGGCACAGATTCTAACTGAGGTCTGGAGGAGGGGCATAGAGGGAGGAGCCAGTGCACACCAGGTAGTACTAAATCTTTCTTTAGAGTGCCTAGTCTCCTGCGGAGCCCGTCTATTCCCCATGGTCCTTACGGAGTCCCCAGCATCCACTAGGACGTTACAGAAAATATAAGAACTGTTTGAACTTGTAGCAACAATAAACAAGTAGGAAGAAAAAGAGAATGCAAGTACACCGCCATATGTAGATGTGGAAGCAGTTACAGCCAGCATACAAACTATAGAAAATAATAAAAATATGAAAAATATGACTGTAACCTATATATGTACTAATGAATGTTGAAGTTTTATTCAGGAGGAGAAGGTGACCTGATTGTTTTCATCTATTTCTCATGCACTCAGAGGTGTATCCAACCGGTAAAAGAAGAGCAGTAGCCTGTGGGGGAAGTGGCTGAGACCAGTGGAACTGGTAAGTATGGTATCATTCGTGTACATATATAGTAAAACCAAAAAATAAAACAAAAATCAAGAAAGTAACGTCAGAAATGGAGAAAAACCTGTCCACACATTAGTATTTGCCAGTAGGAAAGCAGACAGAGACAGGGTAACCCCCGGGTATTTCTTTCAGTTACCATATAAGAAGTATTCATTCCTAGTAATGCCCCTAGTCAAGATGAGCTCGGAAATGTTTGTTGAACCATGTGCAGTCCTTAATACGGGATGAGAAGGATTGAATGAATACTTTGCATGACCTAGAAGCTTGTTAAAAAAAATTTTTTGTCTTTTGCAGTAATAGAAAACTCTCCATCTGGATAAGATCACTGGTAAACACTAATTCGGCAAATGGGAGGTGGCTGTCTCTGTGCTAATGGACGGGCTCAATAAGGCATTGAGGGCAGGGTGCAGACTTCTTTGCAAAATTGGAGAGAGGTCAAAGTAGCTAATCTTAGAAAGTGTGCTATTGAACATCACAAGAATAGTGCTAGGCGCAGAGAACAACAGGTGGAGAGGTTGAGGACGGTAAGTATACTAGCACATACAGGAAAGACCCATCAGTCCAAACCCCAGATCCCTAATGGTCAATAATATGTTACACTTGTAGGAAGGAAGGGCATTTTGCCAGAGATTGTAGGAGTAGTAAGACACATAGTCAATATAGACCCCCTAGACAAAAAACACAAGCCACATTATTAAACACATAGACGGGACCAAGGGACATATAGTAAGGACTCATAAGCCATATAGAAAACACAGATTTGGCTAATGGGAAGAACAAAATAAATGCAACATTACCCTTTGACAAAACTTGCTGGGGTTAAGATGGGGCCTCTAAACTTTTGCTTCTTTTTCCTAGCAGAAATGGCCCCTGATTAACTTAACAGGAATTTTGTTAGATATGGTATACATATAGCGTGCTCCCGCCCAGGAAGCACAAAGTATGTTGGATACCAACGAAGACTAATGTTGCATTTCATGGTTCTAGATTCATGTCCATCACAGGTAGAGGAAATTATCTCACAGATACCGGGTTCCCTACGAACTTAGGATGGACAAGACACTGGATTGATGGCTGGGATAGTCCCAATAGCGATACGACAAACACATAATTTTTTTAAGGGGAGTAGACCAAGTAGAGAATCACTTCCCCGTAGTGCCCAATCCAGTTGTAAAATTTTTATAAAATCTTCTCCACCTCTACAAACTCATCTGTCACCAACCTCTATTCTGTTTCTCTATAGTTTCCTCTTCATCTTTTGCGTTCACACAGGGTGGTACAACACATGGACCCAAGTACAGTTCAAACTCCACATGCTTAGGTCCTTCAGAGTTCTGCTCAAACCCAGTATATCTCAATAGCATGATAACACCAGTATTACTGCAGTGTGCCTTGTCATGCACAAAGGGTGGAGAAAGGATGAAAATACTGGTGAAGGGAAATGTTGTATAGGCACTGATATGCCTGTTGATGAATGGCAAACCTGACATTTTCTTTTTCATTTTCTTCTTCTTTCTCTCCTCTAGAGATGTTTCTTTTTTCTTTTTTTTCGAGTTATGCTCATGGTACTGTACATTGCAAACACACAATGACTTCGTACAGTTAACACCCTTTAGGAATTATTGTTATGTATTGGTGTGCACTGATGTTTTCTCAAACTGGGTAGAGGCATTTCCTGCCACCACGGATGCTGCTGTGTATACCGCAAAGAAAAATTGCGCAGAAATTTGTGTGTAGACAATGGTACCCCTAGAAGTAGGAGCAAAGCTTGAAATTGTACTATTGTGATCATAGATACTGCCACTAGTATTATGTAGCATCGGAACCACTCCCAGATCTTCACTTAACGAATCACCCTCTTTGAAATTTGTTTTTGTTTTGGTATTTGTGTCTTTTTGTTGTTTTTGGAAGACAACCTCATGTCATGATTGATCCGCACAATGATCAGAAATACACCAATGAGGTGACAATACAGTACTTTATCGAGATGAGCCAGCATTTGAGAACTTGACAAAAGAACTTGAAACTGTTGATTGCTGGTATGCCAAATACTAACTGTCTTAATTGTGAACCAAGAGACTGTATGATTGTTCTTACGCTCAGGTTGCCTAATAGACAGGTGGGAAAGACCGTACCAAGTTTTGTTGACAGCACTGTTCCAGTGAAAGTAGCCGAGAGAGGGACTTAGGTCCACTATTCCCATTGCAGGAAAATCGGTAGTCCGGAAGGAACTCGTAAATGGAGTGAGATCGCTAAAGTATCACCAGAGACTCTGTTCCGTGAAGACTGAGAGGCGGCACTGTTGAACACTACCTGAGCGTACTAAAGGATTGCAGAAAGACCAGTCATTGTAATTGATTTGTTATGAACAAGAGTTGTTTTGTTCTATTTCTCTTTTCTCTCTTTCCCGCTGACAAACTTTTTTTCAGGACATTCTATTTTTGCGAGTTTTTTTTATGTGGAGTCGAGTTTGGGACTGGAACTGGTTCTGGAGGAAGGAGTGATTTCCTTATAGGATCCCAGGATTAGCCGATCAGTTTGTTAAAGCCAGAGAAAAAAATCAAAGGTCTATTAGTTATGGAGTTCAGAGGTAATCAGGAACAATCAGACAATGGCTATTCACACATTGCAGATAAAGAGCTCATTAATATATGTGGAAAAAAGGTTTATGAGTGGCTCTCCCCGAACTCTGAAGGTTTATGTTATTTAGGAAGGACACTACTTATAACTAGTGATGAGCGAGGTTCGGTTTTACTCGGTTTTACTCGGTTCTCAAAACGGCATCTTATTGGCTATCCAAAACACGTGACATCCGTGAGCCAATAAGATGCCGTTTTGAGAACCGAGTAAAACCGCGTAAAACCGAGTAAAACCAAATCCGCTCATCACTACTTATAACCCTTGTTCAATTATTAAACAGACCTAGCATACCGTTCCAGAAATGGAAACAATGTTCAGAAAATGATAGGAATAATAAGATTTTAAACCTACCGGTAAATCTATTTCTCCTAGTCCGTAGAGGATGCTGGGGACTCCGTAAGGACCATGGGGGGGTATAGATGGGCTCCGCAGGAGATAGGGCACCTAAAAAGAACTTTGACTATGGGTGTGCACTGGCTCCTCCCTCTATGCCCCTCCTCCAGACCTCAGTTAGAGAACTGTGCCCAGAGGAGATGGACAATACAAGGCAGGATTTAGCAATCCAAGGGCAAGATTCATACCAGCCCACACCAATCATACCATGTAACCTGGAACATACATAACCAGTTAACAGTATGAACAAAAACAACAGTAACGGTCCAAGACCGATGTCAACTGTAACATAACCCTTATGTAAGCAACAACTATATACAAGTCTTGCAGAGTTTCCGCACTGGGACGGGCGCCCAGCATCCTCTACGGACTAGGAGAAATAGATTTACCGGTAGGTTTAAAATCTTATTTTCTCGTACGTCCTAGAGGATGCTGGGGACTCCGTAAGGACCATGGGGTTTATACCAAAGCATCCAATCGGGCGGGAGAGTGCGGACGACTCTGCAGCACCGACTGAGCAAACGCTAGGTCCTCATCAGCCAGGGTATCAAACTTGTAGAATTTAGCAAAAGTGTTTGACCCCGACCAAGTCGCAGCTCGGCAAAGTTGTAAAGCTGAGACGCCTCGGGCAGCCGCCCAAGAAGAGCCCACCTTCCTAGTGGAATGGGCCTTAACCAAATTTGGTACCGGCAATCCAGCCGTAGAATGAGCCTGCTGAATCGTATTACAGATCCACCGAGCAATAGTCTGCTTTGAAGCAGGAGCGCCAATCTTATTGGCCGCATATAGGACAAACAGAGCCTCTGTTTTCCTAATTCTAGCCGTCCTGGCTACATAAATTTTTAAGGCCCTGACTACGTCCAGGGATCTGGAATCCTCCAGGTCACCGGTAGCCACAGGCACCACAATAGGTTGATTCATATGGAACGACGAAACCACTTTAGGCAAAAATTGCGGAAGTGTCCTCAATTCAGCTCGATCCACATGAAAAATCAAGTAGGGGCTCTTGTGTGACAAAGCCGCCAATTCTGACACTCGCCTTGCTGATGCTAAGGCCAACAACATGACCACCTTCCAGGTAAGAAATTTCAACTCAACCTTGTTAAGCGCTTCAAACCAGTGTGATTTTAGGAACTGCAACACCACGTTCAGGTCCCATGGTGCCACTGGAGGCACAAAAGGGGGCTGGATGTGCAGCACTCCCTTTACAAACGTCTGGACTTCTGGAAGAGAAGCCAATTCCTTCTGAAAGAAAATCGAGAGGGCCGAAATCTGTACCTTAACCGAGCCTAATTTCAGGCCCATATCCACTCCTGTCTGTAGGAAGTGGAGAAGACGACCCAAATGAAAATCTTCCGTAGGTGCATTCTTGGTCTCACACCAAGACACATACTTTCACCAGATACGGTGATAATGTTTTATTGTCACCTCCTTCCTAGCCTTTATTAAAGTAGGGATGACCTCTTCCGGAATCCCCTTTTTTGCTAGGATTCGGCGTTCAACCGCCATGCCATCAAACGTAACTGCGGTAAGTCTTTAAATACACAGGGCCCCTGCTGCAACAGGTCTTCCCTCAGAGGAAGAGGCCAGGGGTCTCCTGTGAGCATCTCTTGTAGATCTGAGTACCAAGCCCTTCGAGGCCAGTCTGGGACAACGAGTATCGTCTGTACTCTTCTTCGTCTTATGATCCTCAACACTTTCGTGATGAGAGGAAGAGGAGGGAACACGTAGACCGATTCGAACACCCATGGTGTTACCAGTGGGTCTACTGCTACTGCCTGAGGGTCCCGAGACCTGGCGCAATACCTCCGAAGTTTTTTGTTGAGGCGTGACGCCATCATGTCTATTTGAGGAGTTCCCCAAAGACGTGTTACATCTGCAAAGACTTCTTGATGAAGTCCCCACTCTACTGGATGGAGATCGTGTCTGCTGAGGAAGTCTGCTTCCCAGTTGTCCACTCCCGGAATGAAGACAGCCGACAGAGCGCTTACATGATTTTCCACCCAGCGAAGGATCCTTGTGGCTTCCGCCATCGCGACTCTGCTTCTTGTCCCGCCTTGGCGGTTCACATGAGACTCTGCTGTGACATTGTCTGATTGAATCAGAACCGGAAGGTTTCGAAGAAAACTCTCAGCTTGTCGAAGGCCGTTGTAAATGGCCCTGAGTTCCAACACATTGATGTGTAGACAGGACTCCTGGTCTGACCAAAGACCCTGAAAAGTCTTTCCCTGTGTGACCGCTCCCCATCCTCGGAGGCTCGCGTCCGTGGTAACCAGGATCCAGTCCTGAATCCCGAACCGGCGACCCTCAAGCAGGTGGGCATTTTGCAACCACCAGAGGAGGGACACTCTGGTTCCTGGGGACAGAGTTATTTTCCGATGTAAATGCAGATGGGACCCGGACCACTTGTCCAGAAGGTCCCATTGAAAAGTCCTTGCATGGAACCTTCCGAAGGGAATGGCCTCGTAGGCCGCCACCATTTTCCCCAGAACTCGAGTGCATTGGTGAACTGACACCCTTTTCGGTTTTAGCAGGTCTCTGACCATGTTCTGGATGTCTTGGGCTTTCTCTATTGGGAGGAAGACCTTCTTTTGTTCCGTATCCAGTATCATACCTAGGAACGGTAGTCGAGTTGTCGGAATCAACTGTGACTTTGGTAGATTTAGAATCCAACCGTGTTGCTGGAGCACTCTCAGAGAGAGCGCCACACTGCTCAGCAATTTCTCTCTTGATCTCGCTTTTATCAGCAGATCGTCCAAGTATGGGATAATTGTGACTCCATGCTTGCGCAGGACCACCATCATTTCCGCCATTATCTTGGTGAAAATCCTCGGGGCCGTGGAAAGTCCAAACGGCAACGTCTGAAATTGGTAATGACAATCCTGTACAACGAATCTCAGGTATTCCTGATGGGGGGCATATATGGGGACATGAAGGTATGCATCCTTTATGTCCAGAGACACCATAAACTCCCCCTCCTCCATGTTGGCTATTATTGCTCTGAGAGATTCCATTTTGAATTTGAATCTTTTTAAGTACAGGTTTAGAGATTTCAGATTCAAAATCGGTCTGACCGTACCGTCCGGTTTCGGGACCACAAATAGGGTTGAATAGTAACCTCTTCCCTGCTGGTGCAGGGGAACCTTGATTATCACTTGCTGTATACACAGCGTTTGAATTGCAGCTAACACTACATCCCTTTCCGATGTGGAAGCTGGTAGGGCCGATTTGAAAAATCGGCTCGGGGGCACATCCTCGAATTCCAATTTGTAACCCTGGGAAACTATTTCCAACACCCAGGGATTCAGGTCCGAACTGACCCAGGCCTGACTGAAAAGTCAAAGACGTGCCTCCACCGGTGCGGACTCCCTCAGGGGAGTCCCAGCGTCATGCTGTGGTTTTTGGAGCATCCGGGGAGGACTTTTGTTCCTGGGCACCTGCCGAAGCAGGTGCTCTCTTGCCTCTGCCCTTACTTCTGGCGAGGAAAGAGGATCCCCGACCTCTTTTGGACTTGTGCGACCGAAAGAACTGCATCTGATAGGGTGTTGCTTTCTTTTGCTGTTGGGGAATATATGGTAAAAAATTTGATTTACCTGCTGTAGCTGTGGAAACCAGGTCCGTCAGCCCATCCCCAAACAATACATCACCCTTATAGGGTAGTACTTCCATATGTTTTTTGGAATCCGCATCACCCGTCCATTGGCGAGTCCATAAGGATCTTCTCACTGAGATAGACATGGCATTGGCCCTAGAAGCTAGCAATCCAATGTCCCTTTGAGCATCCCTCATAAATAAGACTGCGTCTTTTATATGGGCTAGAGTTAGGAATATAGTATCCTTATCCATAGTATCAAATTGATCTGTCAGCTCATCTGTCCAAGCTGCAATTGCGCTACACACCCATGCCGACGCAATTGTCGGTCTTAACACAGCACCCGTATGAGAATAAATACCCTTTAAGGTAGTTTCTTGCCTGCGATCTGCAGGGTCCTTAAGGGCCGTGTCAGGAGACGGTAGCACCACTTTCTTGGACAAGCGCGTCAGGGCCTTGTCCACAGTGGGGGGTGATTCCCAAATCTCCCTGTCCTGCTTAGGGAAAGGGTATGCCATAACATTTCTTTTGGGGATCTGCGGTCTCTTATCCGGAGTCTCCCAAGCTTTTCCAAAGAACTCATTTAATTCATGAGATGTGGAAAAAATTAATAATCTGTTTCTTTTCCTTAAACATGTGTACCCTTGTGTCGGAGACCGAGGGTTCATCCACAATATGCAACACATCCCTTATTGCCACAATCATACACTGAATGGTTTTAGTCACCCTAGGGTGCAATTTTACTTCGTCATAGTCGACACTGGAATCAGAATCCGTGTCGGTAGTAGTGTCTTGTGTTAAGGGACGCTTTTGAGACCCCGACGGGCCCTGTGAGTCGGTCCAATCCGAGGATTGACCGCCTGATGTCCCCCCTAAACCAGCCTTATCAAGCCTTTTATGTAAAGATGCCACACTTGCATGCAACGTATGCCACATGTCCATCCAATCTGGAGTCGGCACAACCGACGGGGACTCACCACTCATTTGCTCCACCTCCTCCTTGGAGAAGCCTTCCGCCTCAGACATGTCGACACACACGTACCGACACCCCACACACACACACACAGGGATTAACCTATAAGGGGACAAAACCCCAACCAGGTCCTAAGGAGAGACAGAGAAAGAGTATGCCAGCACACACCAGCGCTTAACAACACTGGAAAAAAAATAATATATATATATATATCCAGATAGCGCTTTTTTATATATATTATGTCAATTCCCACTCACTGCGTCGCCAAAATGCCCCCCTCCTCTTTTTTCCAGCCTGTGTTCAGCAGGGGAGAGACCAGGTAGCCAGCGTTTTCTTTATCATTCAGCTTCTGTGGAGAAAATGGCGCTGGTTAGTGCTGAGGATCAAGCCCCGCCCACCCGACGGCGGGCTTCGGTCCCAGTGATTTTTCAATAAAATGGCGGGGGAACAGCGATTTACTGCCTCCGCAGTCTAATCCCACTGTATTTATGCCAAAATGCGCCCTGCACCCTTCAGTGCTACTCTGTGTGTGTGTGTGGGAGCAATGGCACGCAGCTTACCGCTGCGCGCCTAACCTCATGAAGATCTGATGTCTTCTGCCGCCTAAGATGTCATCTGTCTTCTCTATCTGCTTCTACCTTCGGCATCTGTGAGGAGGACGGCGGCGCGGCTCCGGGACGAACCCCAGGTGAGACCTGTGTTCCGACTCCCTCTGGAGCTAATGGTGTCCAGTAGCCTTAAAAGCAGTGCCCAACTTAACAAGCCAGCTCTGCTTCTCTCTCCTCGGTCCCACGATGCAGGGAGCCTGTTGCCAACAGGACTCCCTGAAAATAAAAAACCTAACAAAATTATTTTTCCACAGAAAACTCTGGAGAGCTCTCTGCAGTGCACCCATTCTCCTCTGGGCACAAGATCTAACTGAGATATGGAGGAGGGGCATAGAGGGAGGAGCCAGTGCACACCCATAGTCAAAGTTCTTTTTAGGTGCCCTATCTCCTGCAGAGCCCGTCTATACCCCCCATGGTCCTTACGGAGTCCCCAGCATCCTCTAGGACATAAGAGAAATGTAGATCATGAAAATTTTATGTCACTTTCACGATTTGTTTGTGTCTTTTTCATCTACCCAGCAGAACCTCAATCGAATCCAAACATCAGTGTACAAAGACGTAGGTACATGTATGTGTGAAATGTTCGTTGCAAATCAGACATTATAGGCCAAAGCACTGTCCCAGCATACTCTATAGGTTGAATGTTGTCCCACACCCAACCAGTGGTCCCGTGACCGCCAAGTGCATATAGAGGATGTCTCGTCCTCCTCCCTGTCTTCCCCAAATATAGTCAAGTGTCTGATTTGCGAAATGAATACATACTTGTGTCTAGGTCACCGATTATTGTCTGAAATATTTTTTTCTTATATTAATAATTGATGGCAGTTATTGTTTACTGTCAAAGGGTGGACTGTCGAAGTCAAAAATATTACATAGAAAGAACACAAATAAGTCGCTATGCTTGCAAATATGCGCAGCGAGCACAGCAATATATGGTAACACACGCATTTACACGGACATGCCACAGAGATGGATTCAACACTTATTTCATACAGCACATAATTATAATAATATCAAGCGCCAGACATCATAAAGATTTAAAATTATATAATGGAGTAATGTCATGTATGTGTATTATTGGAATGAAGCAAGATAGACCTGTGATATTTGGTATTAAAGCAAGCAGATTAATGTGCAGATTCATTTGATACTTGTTATTAAGTTGTAGGACATTGCAACAAATAGTTATGATTAAATGTATGAAAGCTAAAATCACTCTTATTAGGACAATAGACATTTACAGAAACAGGTGGTGGACAGGAAACTCAGGCCAGCCCTTTGGATGTCTTCAAGGCTGAACCTGTTTCGCATACGAACAGACCAGTGACTCATCATACCTGCCTTTTGAGGAAGACGCCCTGCTGGCGTTGAAACGCGTTAAGGAATACAGGAAATTTCATGAGGACCGGTACCGCTGTGTACTTCCATCTCCATCTGAGCCGTGCACGGGAAACCAGACCGACGGCTGCAGTACAAGCGCCCCAGCCCGCAGCTTCAACCCCGCGCGGCCCTCAGCCACAGCCGCTACCACACTGACGGGTGATACGAGCGTCAGACGGGCTGTTGATCGGTGCTTCTGGCCGGGCCCCTGCCACTCCGGCTCCATCGGCAAACGACCAATGTGAAAGGGGACACGGAGCTCCCGCATGCAGCAGCGTCTCGGTGAGGACGCCCGAATCAAGTCTCCCACATATTACAACACTGCTTCATCCCGCTGAGGCTCTGGTGTATATCATCTCCCTGGTTAACGGGACAACACCAGGGAGCAGGAATCGAAAGCTCCTGCCCAGCGGTAACAGGTTCACTTACCATATTTATATTTCTATATATTTTTTTCAACTATCTGTGTACATTGCTAATATCTGTTGAACAAATCTACTCCAACCCGGGTCACGGGTACCACCCTGTGGGCATGCCACTGTGAGTCACACAGTTGGAAATTATTCTGCAGCTGCACCTTCAAGTGTGTACATATTGTTTTTTGTGTAATCCCGAGACTCTTGTGCCAACAGTGGCTATTTTTCATGTTTGCAACCTGTATTCTAACCAAATATCAGGTGTTTTGATCTATCACACTGCTGCACAACATTATTGTGATGTTTTATTAATTGTCTTACACCCCCGGGAGGTTGTTGCATTGTATTTAATGTGTATTTTTATTAAATATTTTATACTATATGATTGTTAAGCGCCACTTGGTTTTTTTTGGTACTTCAGTGACTCATCATGAATGAGAAAGTTCCCTCCCTTAAAATGAGATAACACATTACAGAGACAAACAGTTGCTAGTTGCTGTTTTGTCCCAGACGATGATGGAGATGCTGTCTGCCCAGTTCCTGCATGATTTTACAGAGAGAGAGAGAGTTATACGGAGGGACGAATTTATATGAGAAAGATATGGTAATTGTATCGCTGGCCTGTAACTGTATGTATTAACTGCTTACTGTATAAATTGTAACCATGTAACTATATGTATACTGTACATTGTGATATATTGAATACATATCCTTTTAATAACAAATATATACATCAATGAGCTTTGGAACTCAGATAATGTGTGGGTGTATTGTTTTCTCTTATGGGATGCAGTGTTTTGCGATGTATAGCGCACATTCATGGCACATGGTAATAAGATGTGCAGGCGTTTACAATATATATTAGAGCGGGCATTTTAAATATTTGTTAGAAAGCAATTTGGTATTTACAATCTATAATTAGGCAACTAAGTGCATATAATCTGGGGTGATAATTTGCTTAGGAATTCCAATTTAGGTTTTTTACTGACGTCAGCTGCGATTGCTGTGACTTAAAACATGGCACCTGGCGCAACTGTATTCTTATTATTTTGAGTAGCCCTGTAATCACAGTATTGCAAACTCATCGGTCGGTGGCTTGTTCTGTACTAGACAGTCTTTTAACATGCTGGACGGCTCTTGCTGTGTGATTCTCAGCAGCTGCAGTTGTGCTCAGGAGCGTAGGGAGGGCTGTTCCAGTGGAGCGAATGCTCCAGGCGCTGGAAACTTCAGAGGGCAGCGGCGGCGCTGCAGGGACCGTTACTCACGCCGCTCGTCCTTTGTAGTCTTTTCACAGACGCGGCCCGGGATGGCGGCAGTAGTGAGACAGAGCAGCACGCACAGCAGGGTTCTAACTGGAAGCTGCTTAGCTCCAGTCACCCATGTGTCTGTACAAGAGGAGGCTCCGGCTCCATAGGAGAGGCAGGCGATGGTATGAGAACATAATTAAACTGGAACTGAGGATGGTGATGTGACTGGGTCATGAGTATGGTGATGGGGCAAGGGACAGAGGATGGTGATGGGGCAAGGGCAGGGGGCTAAGGATGGTGATGGGACAGGGGGCAGAGAAAGGTGATGGGGCAGGTAACAGAAGATGGTGATGGGGCAGGGGGCTGAGGATGGTGATAGGGCAGGAGTCTGAGGCTGATTATGGGAGCTCTGGCTGAGGAAGGTGATGTTGCTGAGAATGGTGATGGGGCTGTGGGTGAGGGCAGTGTTGAGGGACTGAGGATGGTGTTGAGGGGCTCAGGAAGATGATGAGATGCTGAGCTGATGAGGGCTGGGGACAGTTGTGAGGTGATAAGGGCCCCGGGGGAATAAGAGTGTGGGACCAAGGGTGTGTGTGGGGGGGGGACGCGCCGTGATGTGAGTTTGCTCCGGGTGCCATTGCTTCATGCTACGCCTCTGTTGTGCTATAATCGCAGAACTGCATCTGAAGCTGAATAAGGCCCTATGTTTTATTTCTTTTTTATCCTCTATATGCTGAATTCTATGGTTGATCATGTGACCGAAGAAACATGCAAAAAGATAAGCAGAAAAAGTTTTCCTTTTTAATTGTGCACTTGCACTTTACACTCACTGACTTAGGAGTGTGGTATGTAATATGACCTGATTTTTACACTGTTAGGCGCTAATTTTTCCTCTACTATTGCTAAACATAGACTGTCACAATGGTGAGTGAGGATGCCAGGACCCAGAAGAGACAACAGCAAGGGGGTATCTCTTGTCCATTGGATACAGCACAGCTGTGAGACTGCAGGCGGCTGCTGCAGTCTGTAAATGCCACTGTATATTACGCGCATGTGCGCAGTGCCGGAAGGCTGGGCACACCTGCACGGCTGAGCTGGCTCAGGGCTGCTCTTCGGTAGTGGGTCCAGTACAGGCATGTCTGGTGATTTAGGCCCAGTCTGGGCATTTCTGGTGATTTAGGGGGATATGTACTAAGCAGTGATAAAAGTGGAGAAGTGAGCCAGTGGAAAAGTTGCCCATGGCAACCAGTCAGCATTGACGTAACATTTATAATTTGCATACTTTAAAAGTATACAGATAAGCTGATTGGTTGCCGTGGGCAACTTCTCCACTGGCTCACTTCTCCACTTTTATCACTGCTTAGTACATGTCCCCCTTAGGCCCAGTGAATATGAAAGTAAACATTGTGGGGGAACTACAAACCTAGGGAGGTCAAGGCCCTTAGTCAGGGCCTAGGTCAGATCATGGGTAATCCCTGATATAATATATAGAAGCAAAAAACCTAAAGCATCCTTTAAAAAAATACACCTTTTATATAGCATAAATTGTGTCCAACTCTATTATTTTCAGCTCTATAATGGTCCTTTACAACTGGATTTAATTGTGAAGTAGAATAACATTAACAAAAAGTATATAGCCATGAAAAATTTAAGTAAAAATACAGTACTATATGCTAATAATGGTGATAATTCATATAACATCAGACATACTTACAAATCAGGAATTAATGAGTCTATAGCAAAGAACAAAACAAGTACAATATAACCTTGGCAAAGGGCAAGAGTGGAAGAAAATCACTCACCAAAGAAAGCTGATAACAAGTATATCCGGAGAAAGGAACAGAATCTGTTGACAGTTGGAATAACACCTGAAATGGAAACATCTGTCGAACGGGCTTTTATTAACAGCCAATGCACTAGAATAAAGAACATGTAACTATTTAGAGGGAGGCAAGCAGCAATGGCAAAATAAAAGTAAAATTAGTAGTTACACAACTACATATTGCATTCCGGAAATGAAATAATTAAATAAGACTTCTACCGCTACGCCTTGTAACCTTTTATGTTCAATTTTTTTTACATTTAATTAAGTTTAAAAATTTAATATTTACTATAAGTGCTGTGGTAAAAAAGCTCATTCTGCAAGAAAGGATACACCAAACCCCTGTTCAGTTTCAAGAGAGAATCGGGGGCCAGGGGACCTGCTCCCGGCTCACAGGCCTGGCGACAGGGGGGGTCAAAGGGGACACCCGTCCCGGGCCCCGTCATTGTGAGGGGCCCCAAGGTCCAGCGGTGGCAGCATATCATAATAAATGTACATAATTCTATAACTCGCGGCACCGCACCAGCCGCTTGCGGCCCGCTGTGTGGTTGAGTTGTTGTTTTTTGCGGCAGCACCCCCCCATCCCCCCAAGCCGTGTGGTCACCCCCTCAGTGCACAGCCCCAGCCAGGTCAGCTGTCAGCCTGAGCCAGCCAGTCCCCGGCCGTGCTGTATGCTGTGCAGTGCACTGACGTTGCACCAGTCACACACGATGACGGCCGTCCGGACCGCCCCTCCTCTTCGAGTCCTCACCGCACGCCTCCCTGTCTCTGCTGTGTGAGCTGTAAGGAGCCGGAGCGCCAAGCAGGAGTGGCCCAGGACAGTACTGCGGGATTCTGAGCCTGGTCAATTAGCGGCGCCGGCGGCTGTGTGTTGCTGCTGGTAAGGCTCTCCAACTCCAGAATGTTTAGGGATTTGGGCTTGGTTTGGGGCTTTGGGATTGGTTTGGGTTGGGCTGCGGGCAGGCAGGCACAATATGCATGCAGCATTCTGCACATATAGATGCATCTGCATGCATGCATGTCAGATGAGATCAGAGCAGAATGTCTGTGTGGTGGTGACTGGTCTTTCAGGCTCATCTGCTGCTCAGCACAGACAGTACAAAATGCCTGGCCATTGTGTGTCTGGGAATCTTAATTTTGGAAAGAGATGATCCCAATATATCAGTATTGTATTAGGCAGGCGGGGGTTGGGATCGGGTGACCGGCGGTCGGGATCCCGGTGGTCAGCATACTGACGCCGGGATACCCACAAGTGGGAATATGGCTGGGCCCCCTGCCGGCATTCTGGCGTCCGGGATCCCGGCGTCGGTATGCTGACCACCAGGATCCCGGCTGCCGGGATCATAACTACATCCCAGGGAGGTGCATGTGACGGTCGTGGGGAAGAACATAGTGCAGACAATGTTTTTAGGGCCGGGTGGGGGGGCCCGCAGAGATATTACTGTACCGGGCCCCAAGATTTCTGTTGCCGGCCCTGCCGGCTCAGCACACTCTTTCTGGTATCAGGGCTGCACCTGTCTGGCTGGCAGAACCGGATCAGCTGCCATGGGCTGGCTCAGACCATTGCTGACATACGGACAAGCTGCTAGGGGCGATATTGTGAGAGAATAGCCAGATCTGCCAGGGGCCTCTCAGAGCCTCCCTCGCTCCATCATGTCTAGGGACAGCGTCCAAATCACAGAACTTTCAGAACTTCAGGAGTGAGTGTTACTCAGAATCTGGCTGGACTTATAACAAGTCTAGGATCACAGTGTGGGTCGAGATCCTGCAGGAGAGGGCTTTGCACATGATCTAGAGGAGGACAGAACCCACTTGTTACATTACTACTGCCGGGCTGTGGGATCCCCACTGATTACATACTACTGCCGGGCTGTGGGATCCCTACTGATTACATACTACTGCCGGGCTGTGGGATCCCCACTGATTACACACTACTGCCGGGCTGTGGGATCCACACTGATTACATACTACTGCCGGGCTGTGGGATCCCCACTGATTACATACTACTGCCGGGCTGTGGGATCCCACTGGTTACATTGTATCTACTCCTGTCCCCCCTGTGAGATCCATCTTATTACAGGTCGCTATTAATACCTGGCTGGTGAAATCACACCTGTTACAATGGATCTATTATTATCTGGCCAGTGAGATCCCACCTATTACAATGTATCTATTGCTGTTCCTGGCTGGTGAAATCTACTTGTTACACTTTACCTGACGTAACATGTATTAAAGGGGCTCTAGCTGATGTAATGTGTATAAGGGGTACTACTGTGTGGTGTACTCTGACGGACACTACTCTGTGGTGTAATGTGAATTGGTACTATTTTGTGGCCACTCCCCTTCCCCATGAAGCCACACCCCTATATTGTTCGCACACTGTCCACTGCCAAAGGAAAGTTCGCTCTGGGCACCACAAGGTCTAGAACCAGCCCTGTGTTTATTGTATATTGCTCATAACTGCATGTAATGTTCTTTATGCTTGACTCACATGCCTATGTATTGCAAATTTGTTTATGGTATTTTTGGTTTAGTGGAAAAAAAAACATTTTTTGTATTGTTTTCTATAAAAGTATTTACAATTTTATTTGAAAAAAAGGGGTGTCTAGCACATACCTTCTGTGGCCATAGGTCCCTATTACAACATTACCTCCAACCCTCCAATGGCATAACCCTACCACGGGTCACCATTGTTGCACTGCCCCCCCCCCCCCCCCTCCCCTCTTCCTCCTTGCTATGAGTACATGTACTCCAGATTGATATTCACAATCACTGGAGACTACTACTTCACTAGTTGAAGGGCCGGTCAAGCCATGTCAGACTAGTGTCCATGGGTCTCAATTGTGGTACTACACCCACTTCCCCAGTGCCATATGCCACCTTATAAGTATTGTACTTATCCTCTTTAGCGCCAATATACCTGTTGGGAGCATTATGCCACTCCCATTACTAACAGATTGCCCACCACCGGGGGAACAGACATCCCCCAAGTACAGAGCACAGCAGAACATGTCTCAGAGGCAACTGAAGTTCCCTTCCTCGCAGTTTTGTTATCAGCACATGCGCTCCATTCACAATCCATTCTGGGGCACAAAATTGGCAGTGATGTCAGCTGTCAGAGATTACTACATCACTGCAGGAGGGACGGATGAGACGCAGATGTGACCACACTAGGGAAAGCCCAGCTGGCTGCAGATGCATCCCAAGTCAGAGATGTGGTTAACAATGCACGTTCAAATGCCAATGAAACGGTTTGTCAGATTTGACATACTGTTATTTGGGAGCCACAAACAAACAGAATTGGCTTGGCGCTAACAGCTAAATAGAAAGTGTGTGCATCGATTAACCATAAATTTAATTCAAAGAACACTCTGTTTCAATCGCAGCTGTTTAATTAAGGGAGAGTACTCCACCCTTTATAGTTACCTAAAAATATATACACACCAAAACAGCGCTAATTTAAAACATAAGTGTGCTTTTAATTTTTACACAAATAAAACATATTAAAAAACACATGAATATGGCTAAATCCTAGAAACCGGTTATCCGTGCAAGGTATGACGTAATTAATAATTAATATAATGCAATTCAGAACAATTAATATAATGCAATTCAGAACATAGAGATTATTAAATATAGTCCGGAGACTCATTCAAATTAATCCTTTGTATAAAAACTCAATCAGTATGACAGTCTCTTGCAGAGCACAGTGAATTAGTCGTGAACCGTTCAATTGATAGCAGCAGGTGAGGCAGTGATTGGCAGTTCACACTGCAACATAGTAGGCGACTGTTCGTAGAAGAGATTTAGAGCAATATTGATAGATTTGACATATATCAATGTAATATCGACTGCCAGGCTTGTATAGAAAGTCAATTAACCATGAATACAACCTGCTTCAAGGATCCGGAATTGATCCGTTATGGACCGATGGTTGGTGACTCCCGACTCCTGGTGCTTTTAATAGCCGTTTTTAGTGGGTCTTATCCGGAGTTCCAAACACCACGGGTCCAGGTCTAAGCAGGTGGAAAAATTTTAGCACGCCCGGTACCGGACAGTTGGTGAGAGCTCTTACGCGTTTCTCCGCCTGATAATAGCTCAGCGGCTTCCTCAGAGAGATATGTCTCAGAGGCAACTGAAGTTCCCTTCCTCGCAGTTTTGTTATCAACACATGCGCTCCATTCACAATCTATTCTGGGGCACAAAATTGGCAGTGATGTCAGCTGTCAGAGATTACTACATCACTGCAGGAGGGACGGATGAGACGCAGATGTGACCACACTAGGGAAAGCCCAGCTGGCTGCAGATGCATCCCAAGTCAGAGATGTGGTTAACAATGCACGTTCAAATGCCAATGAAATGGTTTGTCAGATTTGACATACTGTTATTTGGGAGACCCGTTGACTTCAATATGTTATGAATGAAGCAAGAAGCATTTGGAAAACCACAGCACATCATTACGCAAGCATACCCACTGATCTTGGCAATGATAAGTTCCAATGTCGGATCAGTTTAAATGATTTCTAATAAATATTAAACACTGTTGTTGCTGTCGCTGAATATCTTTAGTTAAATAAAGGGCACATAGAAACATAGACCAGATTCAGATGATAAAGACGTTTAGAACATCAAAACGCGCCAATGGAGAGGTCCTCATAACGATTCAATTTTCTGAATGGATTCAAAGCCGAGTTTCCCAGGACTCAACTGTGGGGATGTGGTCAAGATGCCGCCGGCCGGAATCCCGGCGGTCGAAATACCGACGCCGAAATCCCGACCGCCACAATCCCGACATATTCTCCCTCCGTGGGTGTCCACGACACCCATAGAGGGAGAATATAATAGTGTGCCGAGCGTAGCGAGGCACCGTGTCCGCAGCATGGCGAGCGAAGCGAGCCCGCAAGGGGCTGCGTTCCGCTCGCCACCCCTGTTGGGATTGTGTGGTCGGGATTCCGGCGTCGATATTTCGACCGCCGGGATTCCGGCCGGCGGCATTTAGTACTGATCCCCAACTGTGGCCTGGACCTGCCTAGACGTACTGTACTTCTGTACATCTGAATCTGGTATGAAGTGACCCCTGCTGTTTTTCAAGATTTATAAGTGTTTATATTCATGATGTTGGGGGTCATTCCGAGTTGTTCGCTCGCTAGCAGATTTTAGCAGCATTGCACATGCTAGGCCGCCGCCCTCTGGGAGTGTATCTTAGCATAACAGAAAGATTAGCAGAATTGTGAATAGAAAATTCTTAGCAGTTTCTGAGTAGCTCGAGACTTATTCCTACACTGAGATCAGCTCAGCCCATTTCGTTCCTGGTTTGACGTCACAAACACGCTCTGCGTTCCGCCAGCCCCTCCCCCGTTTCTCCAGACACTCCCGCGTTTTATCCTGGCACGCCTGCATTTTTCCGCACACTCCCAGAAAACGGTCAGTTTCCACCCAGAAACACCCACTTCCTGTCAATCACACTCCGATCACTCAACAATGAAAATTCTTCATTCGGACGCGAGTAAATCTACTAAGTTTTGTGCTAAAATACTTAGCGCATGCGCACTGCGTACCATGCGCATGCGCATTTTGCCTTAATCGCTCCGTTGCAAAAATCGGCAACGAGCTATCAACTCGGAATGACCCCCATTGTGCATTCTTGTAATATTTTTTATGTATTTAATTGTGTATGGTTCTACTGTGCTGTCAGTCCATATTTTTATTGCACACACCTGAGACGATTAGAGTTGCCGTACCATCATCCCTGGAGACAAAGCATCTGCTACATGTGTGAGTTTTAAGCAAAATTATATGAGGGGATTTTGGGGGTAATTCAGACCTGATCGCTCACTAGTGTTTTTTGCAGCGCTGCGATCAGGTCAGAACTGTGCATGCATATGCACCGCAATGCGCAGGCACATCGCATAGGTTCAAAGCAGTTTGCCGCTCAGCGATGGGTTTATGCGAAGAATCCATTCGCACGGGCGATCGTAAGGTGAGTTACAGGAAGAAGCTATTTGTGGGTGGTAACTGACCATTTTCTGGGAGTGGTTGGAAAAACACAGGCGTGTCTATGCGTTTGCAGGGAGGGTTCCTGACGTCAATTCCGGTCCCGGACAGGCTGAAGTGATCGCAGCAGCTGAGTAAGTCCTGGGCTACTCAGAAACTGAACTAGATCTTTTTGTACCGCTCGGCTGCACATACAATCGCACATACACTCCCCAGTGAACGGTGAGTATGTGAACGCAGGACTGCTAAAAAACAGCTAGCGAGCGATCAGGTCTGTTTTACCCCCTTTGTGTAGGCAATTTGAGGAAAAGAGGTTTTTCCTGTCCTTTATCAAGTTTTCATCTAGTAAGCACTATACAATAAGGGGTTAAGGTTCAAGGGGTTTTATTTCTTTTATCTATTGTTGGTGATATTGGATCTTCACTAATTATCACAAATCTATACTGATATTTTTTTCTTTGCATGTCATATTACATCCAGGAGTAATCCTTTTGTTGAGGAATAAAGTCTTTGTGTCGATGCGTTATATAAATATATGTGTGTGAAAATGAATTGGAGATTCTGTATACATCTTCTCATCTGGTATATTCACAAACTGTCTTTGCTGGTGGACCTATGTGATTTGTATGGAACACCCTGAGTTCCAATGATGTATTGTGTACAATTTTATTTGTATTTGTTAGTAATGCTGGATGCACACTCGCAGATATATTAGCAGATGGGCAATATATCTGGAGATATATTGGTGCATCCTTCTGTGACTATGAACAACCACCAACTGCATATATAGCTGCAGATCAATTGAACAGCAGATATATCTTTAAGATATATTGGGTTTAGCGTCTCATATTGTACCCATCATTGGACCTTATTCAGCATCAGTAGCTGATTCTGCTAAAAAGCTAAAAATCTGCTACAGCTGTCTATTGCATGCTGGGGGCCGCCCAGCACAGGGCAAGGTCACCCAGCATGCTTCGAGCTGTCCAGCGCTGTGTTCGCAATCTAATTGTGAATGCATCGTGATTAGATTGCAATCACAGCAAACTGGGGTGCTGCGGAGTCTGACTGCGAAGGTAGGCAGGTCGGCCATGTTTCCCACAGTGGCCGCCCCAAAAATAGCCCAGACCCACCCCTGTTTTTGCCATCCCGCCCCTGCAACGGCACCTTCTGCCCCCAAACCATCCCACGAACGCTTCTGCCTGTCACTCAGGCAGAGGTGTTCGCATCACTGAGAAACGCACACGCAAATAAGGAAATGCAATTGCTTCTCAGATGCGATTGATGCTGAATAAGGCCCATAGACTGCTAGATTTCGGTTATGCTTTTGTGAATTAGTCTACTATTTTTTTCTTGCGCATTATAAATCAGTACACAACATGGCATAAGCACACAGGAATGCAGACGCACATATAGGACTGCCCATCAGTCGTAATGTAATAGCATGCATTCGCAAGCATACAGATCAGCGCACGCTGACATGGATAAATCAACACTGGCATATTTGTTTAAGAAGAGATTATAGCACTATTTTTATTAAAATAATATGCTATAAATGTGTTCAAGCACAGACTGAAAGAAAAATGAAGATGAAAGACCAACAGCATCATGCCAGGAGCCAGGACAGGCTTATTTTGGGTATCCATATTTTAGTTTGTTACAGTGCATATAAGGGAATACTTAGGTTGCTGCGGATGGTAGTGTGTTGTAGTGGTGCCTCATAGCATACCCTACTGCAGCCTGCGATCGCACCATACCTTTCTATGGCAGCAAGGAATGTGCAAGTGCTGGTTTCTTTCCTAAGGGTACCGGGTAGTTACCCGCTACCCATGCTCATCAACTCCTGCCGGCTCCTCCTGAAGTTTGTTGGTAGCGGGAATAATGCTGCCCACTAGTGTCTGCAGCTTTTACTCTGTCTGCTGTACGGCACACTCTCATACCTCCCAACATGACCCTCTCCAGGAGGAACAGAATGCTCTGCTCCTGGACTTCCCTCTTAATATATGTTTGCCATCATCTGTGCTGAAACACCTTTCTTATACACTAACCTCTTCAAAACAGGTGCCGGCAATCATACATTAAGAGAAAAGTCCAGAAGCAGAGCATTGTGTCCCTCCTGGAGAGGGTCATGTTGGAAGGTATGACACTGCCACTACCGTACACTGCTCTACACCATATAGGCAACAACAGATGTAGACACATCTGTACAATATTTACAAAGTGTGACAAAATTACACACCACTTTGATGTATACAGAAATATAGTATGTTAAAAACAATGTTAATGTGAAACTACATACTAGTATATTTGAACATGAGCAAGGTAAATAAATATAATCCATGTAAAGTTTATATAAAATCATACCCTCCAACATGACCCGCCCCACTAAGTACAAAATGCTCTGTTTCTGGACTTTCCTCTTAATTTATTATTGCCATTACCTGTGAAGAAACAGCTTTCTTATCATGTAACTAGTTCAACACAGGTGATAGAAATCATAAATTAAGAGGGAAGTCCAGGAACAGAGCATTTTGTACCTAGTGGGGCGGGTCACGTTGGAGGGTCTGTAAAATATGAATATGTGAATCCTTACTTCATACTGCCAAGGTCTTCTTTAAAAAGGTAAAAATTGTGTCATACAGAGTACAATGTAATTAAGGGAGAATTACAGGCACCTGAACAAATGAGGTATTGCTGCTGCATGAAGTAGGAGGGGTATTTAATCTTGTGCAAAGTAAGTAGTATATGTAACACAATATTGTGACACATGCTGCTACATTTGAGCTTAATGTAATGTATGCACTTTAGAAATGCATTGTACAGTATTAGGTTTACATTTAAAATAGCTTATAATGGCATTAGGAATAATCTGACAAGATTGACCTGAATTAACCTTGTGGTTCTCCGAATACCAGCATGCGGGGAGACTTGCTAGGACCTGTAGTTCCACCAGTAACACAAAATATTGGGGGTAATTTCAAGTTGATCGCAGCAGGATTTTTGATAGCAACTGGGCAAAACCATGTGCACTGCAGGGGAGGCAGATATAACATGTGCAGAGAGAGTTATATTTGGATGGGGTGTGTTCAATCTGCAATCTAATTTGCAGTGTAAAAATAAAGCAGCCAGTACTTACCCTGCACATAAACAAAATAACCCACCCAAATCTAACTCTCTCTGCACATGTTATATCTGCCTCCCCTGCAGTGCACATGGTTTTGCCCAGTTGCTATCAAAAATCCTGCTGCAATCAACTTGGAATTACCCCCATTATTTCTTATTTTTATACACATTTGACGGACTATCAACTTCAGCTCTATCGCCTGGAGGAGGGGTCCCCACCTCCCCAGGGAACCCCAGCCAGGGCTGTCTAGCTGGGAGATAATGCTTTGGCCGCAGGGACCAGTATACAGTGCATCCGGAAAGTATTCACAGCGCTTCACTTTTTCCACATTTTGTTATGTTACAGCCTTATTCCAAAATGGAATACATTAATTTTTTCCCTCAAAATTCTACACACAATACCCCACAATGACAATGTGGAAAAAGTTTTTTTGAGATTTTTGCAAGAAATCACATGTACATAACTATTCACAGCCTTTGCCATGAAGCTCAAAATTAAGCTCACGTGCATCCTGTTTCCACTGATCATCCTTGAGATGTTCCTACAGCTTAATTGGAGTCCACCTGTGGTAAATTCAGTTGATTGGACATGATTTGGAAAGGCACACACCTGTGTATAGGTGTAATTCAGACTGCAATGCTGCAGCGGCAGTGATCGCAGTCTGAATTACTTTGTGGAGTGCGCTCGCGCAGTGGGCACACTGCGCGTGCGCACCCTAGGAGCCCAGTGAGATGCTAACAGCATCTCACTGGTGCCATCGCCTCTGCCTGATTGAAAGGCAGATGAGGTCATGGGGCGGGAGGGGGCGTGCCAATGGCATTAGAATTACGTTGGCGGGGCGCAGTCCAGACAACGGAAGTGTGTCTGGACCGTTGGGGGGGCGGGCCATGGTGGCTCCGTTACATCACATGCAACCGCTGTGACCCGAGACGTGGCTGGTAGCTCCCTACCAATGCACAGGAGCTGCGCTGGCAGGTACAAAAGCATTGCCGTCGTGTGATGCTTTTGTACCTGTGCAGGGGGAAGGGGAAGCAGATCCTGACATGCGGGGTGGACTAGCCCTGTGATGGGCTTCCCCCTGCATGCCAGAGAAGCTGATCGTAGTTGAGCTAAATTTAGCACATCTACGATCAGATCTGAATTAGGCCCCATATAAGGTCCCATACTTGACAGTGCATGTCTGAGCACAAACCAAGCATGAAGTCAAGGGAAGTGTCTGTAGACTTCTGAGACAATATTGTCTCGAGGCACAAATCTGGGGAAGGGTGCAGAAAATATCTGCTGCTTTGAAGGGCCCAATGAACACAGTAGCCTCCAACATCCGTAAATGGAAGAAGTTTGGAACCACCAGGACTCTTCCTAGAGATGGCTGGCCATCTAAACTGAGTGATTGGGGGGAGAAGGGCCCTAGTCAGGGAGGTGACCAAGAACCCGATGGTCACTCTGTCAGAGCTACAGCATTCCTCTGTGGAGAGAGGAGAACCTTCCAGAAGGACAACCATCTCTGCAACAATTCAACAATCAGGCCTGTATGGTAGAGTGGCCAGAAAGAAGCCACTCCTTAGTAAAAAGCACATGGCAGTCCGCCTGGAGTTTGCCAAAATGCACCTGAAGGACTCTCAGACCATGAGAAACAAAATTCTCTGTTCTGTTGACAAAAAGATTGAACTCCTTGGTGTGAATGCCAGGCATAATGTTTGTAGGAAACCAGGCACCGCTCATCCTGGATGAAAACCTGCTCCAGAGCGCTCTAAACCTCAGACTGGGGCGACGGTTCATCTTTCAGCAGGACAACGACCCTAAGCACACAGCCAAGATATCAAAGGAGTGGCTTCAGGACAACTCTGTGAATGTCCTTGAGTGGTACAGCCAGAGCCCAGACTTGAATCCGATTGAACAGCTCTGGAGAGATCTGAAAATGGCTGTGCACCGACGCTTCCCATCCAACCTGATGGGGCTTGAGAGGTGCTGCAAAGAGGAATGGACGAAACTGCCCAAAGACAGGTGTACCAAGCTTGTGGCATCATATTCAAAAAGACTTGAGGCTGTAATTGCTGCCAATGGTGCATCAACAAAGTATTGGGCAAAGGCTGTGAATATATGTACATGTGATGTCTTAGTTTTTTATTTTTATTAAATTTGCAAACATCTCAAAAAAACTTTTTTCACATTGTCATTATGGGGTATTGTGTGTAGAATTTTGAGTAGGAAAATTAATTTATTCCATTTTGGAATAAGGCTGTAACATAACAAAATGTGGAAAAAGTGAAGCGCTGTGAATACTTTCCAGATGCACTGTAAAAGTCTCCTCCGGATGAGGCCTTACCTCCTTAGCTAGTGGAGCCCGATGCTGGTTTTAAAAATACAGGGGACCGCTACGTCCTTTTTCCCCTGTATATTTGGAACCAGGACCAGTCCAAGAGCCCAGTGCTGATTTGTTAACTACAGGGGGACCTCACACAATATTTCCCCTGTATTTTTAGAACAGGAACTCAAAGAGCCTGGAGCTGGTTATGCTTAGGAGGGGGGACTCTATGCATTTTTTTTCCATTATTCTACTTTTACACACAGAAGAACTGCACAGATCCATGCGGCGATCCATGTTGGCAGTGTTTGGCTGCCAGTAAACTCGGCAGCCAGACACGCATGCATGCACCATCAGAAAACACGAATCCAGCAAACTTAGTTACCGGAATTTGTTTAAAAAATGCACCAGAATACGTTTGTAACCAGCTGTGTTCGCCCCTCAGAGTTAATAAACTGTGGTTTGTGCAGCAGTCTGGGCCTGTTGCATGTTGATGTCATTTTTCACCTCCAGACTGCTTGGTTTCCTATCTACTGTAGCTGTTTGGATGGCGAGTCATAAACCTGGTGGTTCTGTGCGTCAGTTTTTAAATTGTGAAACCATTGGTGAGTTTTGCAAATTTGCTGAAAAAATGCTGATAAACACAATTGAAGAAACTTCAGAGAATGAGGGAGACAAAACTGATGTATCATGTTACAAAGAGAGCAATATTTTTTATTTATTAATTCAAAAATGTTCTTAAAAAAATAATAATTGAGTGTTCCATAAAGTCACACACAACTGATGTTTCCTAAAAAGTCCAGTTGTTAACAGTTTAATTTCCAAAGTACATAGATGGAATAGTTTGGCACACTGCAGTGCCCATTCCCTGTCTGGCTGAGGGACATGAAACTGACATTACAGTTCTAACCTCAAACTTCCCATGTTCACAAAGTGATGAATTTAGAGGAATTGTTCAGTACAGTTTCTGCTGTAACCTGTACTACAGATGTGTGCGCAATGGCCCTCATTCCGAGTTGATCGCTAGCTGCCGTTGTTCACTGCGTAGCCCCACGGGGGAGTGTATTTTAGCATAGCAGGAGTGCGACCGCCTGTGCAGCAGAGCGCCTGCAAACACATTTTGTGCAAAACAAGACCAGCCCTGTAGTTACTTATTCTGTGCGATGATTGCTACAACGAGTGACACGGTAATGACGTCAGATACCCGCCAAGCAAACACTCGGTCACGCCTGCATTTTTCCCAAACACTCTCAGAAAATGGTCAGTTAACACCCAGAAACTCCCACTTCCTGCCGATCTCCTTGCGTCCGCCAGTGCGACTGAAAGTGTCAGTAGAACCTGTGCAAAACAACGATGCTCGTTGTATCCGTACGCCGCGCGTGCACATTGCAGTGCATACACATGCGCAGATTTGCAGTTTTTTTTAACTGATCGCTACGCAGCGAACAACGGCAGCTAGCGATCGACTCGGAATGAGGGCCAATGATTTCTATCTATACAGTTAATCTATTGCTGCTTATTTGTTTCACTGACAAAATATAGATACTGTAGATTATGTTTCCAGAGTTACCTTCATTTCACTTTGAGTTGGCAGCTGACTCCTATTGGCCTTCCAAATGAAAGAGCTAAAAATGTGTAGCTTTTTTGCCTACCTGTGTCCATGTGTTCAGCATGTTCTACAAAGCAACCTTGGACTACGATAGCTACAACTACATGCATGATACTGATTACATTACATGACCCTGATCAAATTACACCCAAGTCTGACTTTTGTCATTGCTGAAAATCACTGTAACCTACAGATGGCCATTTGCCACTCGTGTAGCGATCTTTTGCAACGATATGGAATCAGCAATGCTGCATTTAATATGGGAAAAATCAGTAAAATAATATTTATCTTCTCTGGGATTGATTTTAGTTTGATGCATGTGCAGTAAAGAAATCAAGGCTGGTCACAAGTGCACAGTTCGGGAAGTCTCCAAGGTCAATTAAAAAAAACACAATTAAAATAACAATATATTGCAAATGAAGAAAAAATATTGTGCATTTAATTCCATCCCTACTGGTGCCTTCACTTCAGAATGTTGTTTTGTAATAATTCAAGCCTGCCTTAGTGATATTTACAAAGTTCATATGTGGAAATTTCAGGTGGGCTTTACTTAGGCTGGTCCAAGACCTGATCCCTTCTGATATTTCCATACCCCCACTCCAAAATAATGACATGATTTATACCCCTTTCACATCGCACAAATAACCCGGTATCGACACGGCATATTGCCGTGTCGACACGGGTCAGTGTGCGATGTGAAAGCACTTTCCGAGAATTAGCGGGTCGTCTGACCCGGTAATTCAACCCGGTATAAAAGAAGGATTATACCCGGGTTGAATACCGGGTCAGGTGCAGTGTGAATGGGAGCCGCGTCGATGCGACACGGTTCCCATTCACAGCATAGGGAGAGGCGGCGCAGGAGATGAGCTCATC
The DNA here is from genome assembly GCF_028390025.1 of Pseudophryne corroboree. Classification (NCBI taxonomy): domain Eukaryota; kingdom Metazoa; phylum Chordata; class Amphibia; order Anura; family Myobatrachidae; genus Pseudophryne; species Pseudophryne corroboree. Next base: position 528,888,812 of record NC_086448.1, read on the forward strand.
TCCCAGCGCCGCCTCCACCCCCGCCCCTGCCCCTGCCCCTGCTGCTGCGCCCCCCCCCCCCCCCCCCCCCCCCGCTGCTATGGCAACCGACCCGGTATATTGCCGGGTCGGAAAGCCAGCAAAGGAGCGCAAATGCCGGATCCCACCCGGTAAGGACACGTTTCTTTTACCGGGTGGGATCCGGCATTTGCGATCTGAATGCGGTATTACAGGGGCACAGCTTTCTGCATGCCTAACATGCACCACAGGCCTGAGGTCTGAATGCACAAAGGCCTAGTGCCCGATAACCCGGTTGGTTTTGGGAAGGTTATATAAGTCAAGTTGTCCGATGCTGCCTACCATGGCATTGGGAGAGGCTACAGTGGAAAGCTTTGTTTAGCTCTTTTCCTTTCTACCACTGCAACACTCTCCGATCCTGATTCATGCTTCGGTTGCTGGCCCATCCTTGCCATCGACGCCTCCTCTTTTCTTTTCTTCAGGAGGTCTTCATACATCTCTCTGCTCACCCATCACAGCAAAGCACTCCTTTCCCATCACAACACCCCTGCACAGCAACCCTCTCCTATTACTACAAAACACCTCTCACAGCACCCATCTCCCCTCACAGTACAGCATCCATCACAGCAAAGCACCTCTCACAGCACAGTACCATCACAGTACAGTACCCCTCACCTCAATCTCCCTTCGTCTCATAGCACAGCACCTCTCATAGCACTCCCCTCACAACATCCCTCACGGCACCCCTCACAGCACTCCTGACACCACACAGCACTCCTCTCCCATCACAGCACAGCACCCCTCACAAGCCAGCAGGGCTCACCTCATTACAAAGCATCGCACAGAGTGACTCACAGTCACTGACCACAGTGGGGCCCTCCTCAGTGTGGTGTTCCAGCTGCATACCCAGTGTAATGGTCAGGCCAGCCTTGCTCCATGGCGGCATTTTGAATTTAGCACTGGCCATAAATCAATCATGGCTTATAGACCAGCAGCCAAATTTAAGCAGATGTTGCATACCAGATTACTTCGAGCATTAGGGTTAGGTATATAGGTTGAAAGTGACCATGTCGACATTCATAACACATACATGATGTCATCAGAGAACATGCTGACATGTTCTTATTGACATTCAGTATGTTGCCAAAATGTCAACATGGTCACAAATCAACAATTCATTTTACCATGTATACTAACCCTAACTCCTAAACCTAAAGTCAACATTTTCACTGTCGACATTTTATATGTCAACATTCTGTCCATGTTGACATTTTAACCATGTATACATCATGGGCGGTATTCAAATGATATATCACGCCTCAATCTCCTTTCAAAAGTGATCTGCGTTATCGCGCATTTCTGTTACGTCCTAGAGGATGCTGGGGAATCCGTAAGGACCATGGGGATAGATGGGCTCCGCAGACACATGGGCACTTTAAGAAAGACTTTAGGTATGGGTGTGCACTGGCTCCTCCCTCTATGCCCCTCCTCCAGACCTCAGTTTTACTACTGTGCCCAGAGGAGACTGGGTGCATTACAAGGAGCTCTCCTGAGCTTCCTGAAAGAAAGTATTTTGTTAGGTTTTTTATTTTCAGGGAGCCTGCTGGCAACAGGCTCCCTGCATCGTGGGACTGAGGAGAGAGAAGCAGACCTAGTTCTGTGAGTTTCAAGGCTCTGCTTCTTAGGCTACTGGACACCATTAGCTCCAGAGGGAGTCGGAACACAGGTCTCACCCTGGAGTTCGTCCCGGAGCCGCGCCGTCGTCCTCCTCACAGAGCCGGAAGATAGAAGCCGAGTGAGTATGAGAAGAAAGAAGACTTCAGAGGCGGCAGAAGACTTCAGATCTTCACTGAGGTAATGTACAGCAGTAAAGCTGTGCGCCATTGCTCCCACACAGCACACACAAACAGCAGTCACTGTAAGGGTGCAGGGCGCAGGGGGGAGGGGGGGGCGCCCTGGGCCGCAATAAAACCTCTTTTTCTGGCAAAAGTAGATATATACAGCTAGGCACTGTATATATAAAGAGCCCCCGCCAGTTTTTTATATATTTTAGCGGGACAGAAGCCCGCCGCTGAGGGGGGCGGGGCTTCTTCCTCAGCACTCACCAGCGCCATTTTCTCCACAGCACAGCGCTAAGAGGAAGCTCCCCGGACTCTCCCCTGCTTATCCACAGTGAAAGAGAGTTTTAAAAAAGGGGGGGGCACAAAATTTGGCGCAAAAATAAAGATACAGCGCTATCTGGGTAAACATATTGTGTGTGTTTTTACCTGGGTCATATAGCGCTGGGTGTGTGCTGGCATACTCTCTCTCTGCCTCTCCAAAGGGCCTTGTGGGGGAACTGTCTTCAGGTAAGAGGATTCCCTGAGTGTGTGGTGTGTCGGAACGCGTGTGTCGACATGTCTGAGGTAGAAGGCTTTCCTAGGGAGGAGGAGGAGCAAATGAATATGGTGTCTCCGTCGACAACGCCGACACCTGACTGGATGGATATGTGGAATGTTTTAAGTGCTAATTTAAAGTTATTGCACAAAAGATTAGACAAAGCGGAAGCTAGGGAACAGCCAGGGAGTCAACCCATGTCTGTCCCTATGTCGCAGGGACCTTCGGGGTCTCAAAAGCGCCCACTATCCCAAATAGTAGACACAGATACCGACACGGATTCTGACTCCAGTGTCGACTACGATGATGCAAAGTTACAGCCAAAATTGGCTAAATGTATTCGATATATGATTATTGCAATAAAAGATGTTTTGCATATCACAAACCCCCTATCCCTGACACGAGGGTGCACATGTATAAGGGAAAGAAACCTGAGGTAACCTTTCCCCCCTCACATGAGTTGAACGAATTATGTGAAAAAGCTTGGGAATCTCCAGACAAAAAACTGCAGATTCCCAAAAGGATTCTTATGGCGTATCCTTTCCCGCCAACGGACAGGATACGGTGGGAATCCTCCCCTAGGGTGGACAAAGCATTGACACGCTTATCCAAAAAGGTAGCGCTGCCATCCCAAGATACGGCTGCCCTCAGGGATCCTGCTGACCGCAAGCAGGAGGTTACCTTGAAGTCCATTTACACACATTCTGGTACCTTACTCAGACCGGCGATTGCGTCGGCCTGGGTTTGTAGCGCTGTAGCAGCATGGACAGATACCTTATCAGCGGAAATTGAAACCCTAGATAAGGATACCATTTTATTGACCCTAGGGCATATAAAAGACATTAGTCTACTGGGTTCTAGAATCAACGCTATGTCGATTTCTGCTAGACGAATCCTATGGACCCGGCAATGGACAGGTGATGCCGACTCAAAGAGGCATATGGAGGTTTTACATTACAAGGGTGAGGAATTGTTTGGGGAAGGTCTCTCGGACCTGGTCTCCACAGCTACAGCTGGTAAATCAAATTTTTTGCCTTATATTCCCTCACAGCCTAAGAAAGCGCCACATTATCAAATGCAGTCCTTTCGATCACAAAGAAACAAGAAAGTACGAGGTGCGTCCTTTCTTGCCAGAGGTAAGGGCAGAGGAAAAAAGCTGCACAACACAGCTAGTTCCCAGGAACAGAAGTCCTCCCCGGCCTCTACAAAATCAACCGCATGACACTGGGGCTCCGCTAAAGGAGTCCGCCCCAGTGGCGGCACGTCTTCGAGTTTTCAGCCACATCTTGTCACGATCCGGGTATCTGGACGCCATTTCTTACCCATCAGATGCCTCCTAAGGCTGGCTCAGCGCTCCAGGACCGGATCCTATCTGTTATCCTAATGTTCACATTCCTGCATCCTCTCCTGTCGCTCTGAGACGCTGTCACAGTAACGCCTTATTACATCTGGCATGGCGTCTCCCGCGGCCTCCGCCGCCGTCCCTGAGCTTCTGCATGCAGAGTGTCAGAGTGGCGATTACGTCAGCCGCGGCCTCCGCTGTGTCCGCGTGGTTGGATGTGCACTTGTCAGCCTGGCGTCTCCTGTCTCCAGTGGCCGGCGCCGCCATTACTGTTTTCATTACCACATGGATTACAAACCAAACTTCCCTCCAAGTGTCTGCATGGGCGCAGCCATCTTGGATTCTGTCAGCTGATCATTTCCTCCAATCTGTTGTCAGTATTTTTAATCTGCATAATTGCCAAGCCAATCCCTTCCTTGCTGCAGGTATAAATACACTGTGCCTGAGCAAGGAAGGCGTCAGTGCTTTGGTTGTCAAACCTAGTTCCTGTTTGTCTCTCTCCTGTGATTGTCTTCCAGGTTCCAGCTCCTGTCTCAAGACTTCCACCATAGAGACCCGCACCAGCATTCCACCTGCGGTGTAGCCTGACTCTCCAATCCATTGTGGATTCATCTGTTTCCAGCTACAACATTACCTGCTTCCAGCTCAGCTTCCAGCAGAGTACAGCTTCCCTTAAAGGGCCGGTGTCCTTTCTACACTTTACCACTCTCCACCGGTATTATTATTTCTCCGCTCTCAAGTTCTACATTTCAGTTCATATTTCATCGCTCCCAAGTTCATTTATTATTTAACTGGTTCCAGCCAGTATCCACTCCGTGCTAACAACAGTCTGGTTCCAGCCAGTATCCACAGCAGCTGTTTTATCTTCAGCAACCCAGCTTTTCCTGGAACACCAGCTGGCACAATCCTGGGTTATCTCCATTGCTACAGTCGGGCCTGGTAAGGACTTTCCATCTAGAAGATCATAAGAACTATCTCACACTACCAGTGCCCTGTGGCTCCTGCCATCCTGTAGTACCCAGGAACTGTATTTATTCTTTGCTGACTTTTACGTTTTCTTTTACTGCTGCTGTGTTGCGGAGTTGTCATAATAAACATCATTGACTTTTATTCCTGGTTGTCGTGGTCACGCCTTCGGGCAATTCTTCTACATGTCTAGGGGTCTGATACAACCTGCCAGGTTCCATTACACCTCAGCCCCTACAACTGAGGCTGCCTCCCGTCAGCTCAGGCCCTCAGTTGTGACAGTCCCTACAACTGAGGCTGCCTCCCGTCAGCCCAGGCCCTCAGTTGTGACACATCTGGGTCCACTCACAGGTGGATCCCTGGGCAATAGAAATTGTTTCTCAGGGTAACAAGCTGGAATTCGAAGAGGTGCCTCCTCGCCGGTTTTTCAAATCGGCCCTACCAGCTTCTCCCCCGGGAAGGGAGATAGTGTTAAATGCAATTCACAAATTGTATCTTCAACAGGTGGTGGTCAAGGTTCCCCTGCTTCAACAAGGGAGGGGGTATTACTCAACCCTGTTTGTAGTCCCGAAACCGGATGGTTCGGTCAGACCCATTTTAAATTTCAAATCCCTGAACCTATACTTGAAAAGGTTCAAGTTCAAGATGGAAACGCTAAGAGCGGTCATCGCCAGCCTGGAAGGGGGGATTTTATGGTATCTCTGGACATAAAGGATGCATACCTTCATGTTCCCATTTATCCACCTCATCAGGCGTACCTGAGATTTGCGGTACAGGATTGTCATTACCAATTTCAGACGTTGCCGTTTGGGCTTTCCACGGCCCAGAGGATTTTCACCAAGGTAATGGCGGAAATGATGGTGCTCCTGCGCAAGCAAGGTGTCACAATTATCCCGTACTTGGACGATCTCCTCATAAAAGCGAGATCAAGAGAGCAGTTGCTGAACAGCGTCTCACTTCCACTGAAGGTGTTACAGCAACATGGCTGGATTCTCAATATCCCGAAGTCGCAGTTGGTTCCTACGACTCGTCTGACCTTCTTGGGCATGATTCTGGATACAGACCAGAAAAGGGTTTATCTTCCGATAGAAAAGCTCAGGAACTCATGACTCTGGTCAGGAACCTATTAAAGCCAAAACAGGTGTCAGTGCATCACTGCACTCGAGTCCTGGGAAAGATGGTGGCATCATACGAAGCCATTCCCTTCGGCAGCTTCCATGCGAGGACTTTCCAATGGGACCTACTGGACAAGTGGTCCGGGTCACATCTACAAATTCATCAGTTGATCACCCTGTCCCCCAGAGCCAGGGTATCTCTCCTGTGGTGGCTGCAGAGTGCTCACCTTCTAGAAGGCCGCAGGTTCGGCATTCAGGACTGGATCCTGGTGACCACGGACGCGAGCCTCCGAGGTTGGGGAGCAGTCACACAGGGAAGAAACTTCCAAGGTCTTTGGTCAAGTCAAGAGACTTGTCTTCACATCAACATCCTGGAACTAAGGGCCATATACAACGCCCTACGTCAAGCGGAGACCTTACTTCGCGACCAACCAGTTCTGATCCAGTCAGACAACATAACCGCAGTGGCTCATGTAAACCGCCAAGGTGGCACAAGGAGCAGAGTGGCAAAGGCGGAAGCCACCAGGATTCTTCGCTGGGCGGAAAATCATGTAAGCACACTGTCAGCAGTGTTCATTCCGGGAGTGCACAACTGGGAAGCAGACTTCCTCAGCAGACATGACCTGCATCCAGGAGAGTGGGGACTTCATCAGGAAGTCTTCGCACAGATTGCAAGTCAGTGGGGACTGCCCCAGATAGACATGATGGCGTCCCGCCTCAACAAATAGCTACAGAGGTATTGCGCCAGATCAAAAGACCCTCAGGCGGTAGCTGTAGACGCCCTAGTGACACCGTGGGTGTTCCAGTCGGTCTATGTGTTTCCTCCTCTTCCTCTCATACCCAAGGTGTTGAGAATAATAAGAAAAAGAGGAGTTCCGTGGCCTCTTCCTCTTCGACAGGACCTGTTGCAACAGGGGCCCTGTCTGTTCCAAGACTTACCGCGGCTGCGTTTGACGGCATGGCGGTTGAACGCAGGATCCTAGCGAAAAAAGGCATTCCGGATGAGGTCATTCCTACGCTGATAAAGGCTTGGAAGGACGTGACAGCTAAACATTATCACCGTATATGGCGAAAATATGTTTCTTGGTGTGAGGCCAGGAATGATCCTACGGAGGAATTCCATCTGGGCCGTTTCCTTCACTTCCTACAGACTGGAGTGAATTTGGGCCTAAAATTAGGCTCCATTAAGGTTCAGATTTTGGCCTTATCCATTTTCTTTCAAAACGAATTGGCTTCTCTCCCAGAAGTACAGACTTTTGTGAAGGGAGTGCTGCATATTCAGCTTCCTTTTCTACCTGTGGTGGCGCCTTGGGACCTTAACGTGGTGTTGAGTTTCCTTAAGTCGCACTGGTTTGAACCACTTCAAACGGTGGAGTTAAAATATCTCACTTGGAAGGTGGTCATGTTATTAGCCTTGGCTTCGGCTAGGCGAGTGTTGGAATTGGCGGCTTTGTCTCATAAAAGCCCCTATCTGGTTTTCCATATGGATAGAGCGGAATTGCGGACCCGTCCTCAATTCTTGCCTAAGGTGGTGTCATCTTTTCATATGAACCAACCTATTGTGGTTCTTGTGGCTATGCGAGACTTGGAGGATTCCGAGTCCCTTGATGTAGTCAGGGCTTTGAAAATTTACGTGGCCAGAACGGCTAGAGTCAGAAAAACAGAAGCACTGTTTGTCCTATATGCAGCCAACAGGGTTGGCGCCCCTGCTTCGAAGCAGACTATTGCTCGCTGGATCTGTAACACGATTCAGCAGGCGCATTCTACGGCTGGATTGCCGTTACCAAAATCGGTCAAGGCCCATTCCACTAGGAAGGTGGGCTCGTCTTGGGCGGCTGCCCGTGGGGTCTCGGCACTACAACTATGCCGAGCTGCTACTTGGTCGGGTTCAAACACCTTTGCAAAGTTCTATAAGTTTGATACCCTGGCTGAGGAGGACCTAAGGTTTGCTCAATCGGTGCTGCAGAGTCATCCGCACTCTCCCGCCCGTTTGGGAGCTTTGGTATAATCCCCATGGTCCTTACGGAGTCCCCAGCATCCTCTAGGACGTAAGAGAAAATAAGATTTTAAACCTACCGGTAAATCTTTTTCTCGTAGTCTGTAGAGGATGCTGGGCGCCCGTCCCAAGTGCGGACTACTTCTGCAAGATTTGTATATAGTTTTGCTTACATAAGGGTTATGTTATAGTTTTCATCGGTCTTGGACTGATGCTATGTTGTTTTCATACTGTTAACTGGTTAGTATATCACAAGTTATACGGTGTGATTGGTGTGGCTGATATGAATCTTGCCTCCTCTGAGCACAGTTTCTCTAACTGAGGTCTGGAGGAGGGGCATAGAGGGAGGAGCCAGTGCACACCCATACCTAAAGTCTTTCTTAAAGTGCCCATGTCTCCTGCGGAGCCCGTCTATCCCCATGGTCCATACGGAGTCCCCAGCATCCCCTACAGACTACGAGAAAAAGATTTACCGGTAGGTTTAAAATCTTATTATTGCGCCCATAGTAATCAGGATCAGTTGCGTAAAGGGATTGGCGCCCCCGCTACCCTGGGGGTAGGGAGCTGAAATGGTTATACCACGCCAGTCAGCAGAAACAGAAGGGGCGTGGAAGGGAGAAAAAAGAATTGAATACCGCCCCATGACTGTTGACATGAAGAATGATCGACGGTCGACATTGTGAACGTTGACTATACAGGGGGAATTCAAATGTTATTGTCCCCGATCTCCCGTCTAAATTGACGGGAGATCTCAGGGGCGATGTGCAATTGATGTCCTCTATTGCGCTGATCACACCCCTTAGTGCCAGATTTAGCTGCGTAAAGCGGCTAAACTTGACTAAACTAATGGGCGAAAAAAGTGCCATTTGGGTGCCCACTTTTCACGCATTTCAGCTCGCTACCCCCGGTGGTTCAACGCCATCTAGTGGCTGCTAGCCAGAAAAAGCTTTAAATTCCGCCCTATGACTGCATATCAATGTATTGCATTACAGACTACTCACCTTCTCTATTCTGCACAAACTTAATGGACAAATAAACTTCCATCATCATGGGGAAGGTATTCACCACATTGGACGTCAAAATTTGGAAAGTGTCAGATAAACAATGATAATACAGTACTTACCACTAACCAAACATTTCAGAGGCACTGGTCAATGGACTGGATCTCAGGGTACCAGTCGCTGCAGGGTCGGAAGTAACACACAGGTTTTACTATTAGGCTGCCTATCATTGATTTGTAACGTTAGGAAAGCAGTCTCCTAAACCTACTCCAAACTGCAACTCCCGGCAGCACGCAGGTAACTGTCCTCCTCCTCTCCCGGCACTGGTTGGATATCCTGTCTGTACAAGGAAGCGCTGTTGGGGGATGTCAGGGGAAACTCACTGATATAATATACAGATATGTCCTCATACATCATTGCTGCAGTTGCCCCAAACAGCCCCTCTCGGTGCCCCAGGTCCCGGGAGACTATGCTAGCGTTGGGCGTTTTTCCCCCCAAAAAGTCTGCCCCACATGTCTGGCTCTCCCCCCGCTGCAAAGGTACAAAAGCATTGCACGGCGGCGATGCTTTTGTACCTGAAGAGTAGCTCCCTACCAGAGCAGCTCCTGCGCACTGGCAGGGAACTAACCGTCGCTCTCCGGGTCGCAGCGGCTGCGTGACATCACGCAGCCGCCGTGTCCCGCCCCCCGCACGGTCCGGGTACGCCTGCTTTGCCCGGACCAACGCCCCCAAAACGGCGGCCCAACATGCTGGCTCGCCCCCTCCCGTCCAGCGAACGCCTAGCAGGGCGAGGCGATCGCTGGGCTGAGACGCTGTTAGCTGGCTGAGATGCGCAGTTCAGACCTGATCGCCTGCTGTGCGGAAATGCACAGCAGCGATCAGGTCTGAATTAGCCCCATACCCAACATACAAGTGTGGCATATCAGTTCAGTCTCCTGGTGCATCCTAGTCGCATCGCGTTGCAACTAAAACACATTTTTGGCAAATAATGACGCTAGCAGCACTGTGTGGGACCTGGCAGCTCACTCACAGCAGACATCATACGCTGCGTGGTTTATTGACGCTAGATGTATGAGGACACAACAACAGTAGCAGCAACAGCATAGTCAACTTAACCAAAGAAAACTTTTGATGATTCGCCCAAGAATATTAATTAAAGAATACCCATAATTCAGTATGGTGGTCATGAGATAATTCTGTCCGTCTCCAAAATTCCTGGACCTTAGAATGTAATGATTAATGTCTGCATTAGGAGAGCCATATTTATGACAAATCAGCAGATTGCCCTGTTATATAGTAAGATCTGTGCAGAAGTTTTATAATTCATCTCCGCATATGAAATTGAAATCAAGTATTTATTCATCTTCACAGTGGCCTATTCAATAAATGAGAGCTCAAGATCTGGAAAGTGTTCTTTCCCCTAACCAAGCCTTCTGTAATAGTGGTCAGATTTAATTTGGAATGAGCAAAAGTATTGCTATAAGATGTGGAGAGAGTTTCTGAGGTGGAGTGCACCATCTCTTCCACATTGTTTATCTTCTTTAGCGTATGCAAGTAGATTAACGCTTGTAAATAAGGGAAATGCAGAATAATCAATCCTGGGTGTTATGGACCTTATTCAGGTTGGATCGCAATTGGAGATGCAACCGCAAAAATTACAATGCTGATGCAGGCGCATACGCAGGGCCCGTCATGCACATGTACCCGCATTATTTACTACAGAGGTGTTCGCGGGGCAATGCGGAGGCGGCAGGGAAACGGGGGCATGGCTACGTAAATGGGGGGCGCGGCGTGAGCATGATCGGGGCAGCTGCGTGACGTCACACGCAGCCGTTTCAATCACAAAGATGGTGGTGGCCCTCCTGCCGTCAAAGCCAGTCTGCGCCCGCAGAAGGCATCCACAATTTCTGTGAACATGGTAATATTGCGGTGCGACCGCAATTTCAGCATGGTTGCAGAGCGGGGGCGGTGGTTAGCTGTGATGGGCGGCCCCCAGCATATGAGCAAAAGGATTGCAAATTTTGCTAAAAAGCTGAATTTGCAATCCTTACTGAATAGTGTCCTATACCTATAATTGACTAAGTTGACACAAATATTTCAGACCGTGGAGAGAGACCAAGATCATACATAGTAGGAGAATTGACCACAAGGAAATTGGGGGTTCCCAACTAAAGGTAAAAATGGGATAGCTAGAGTTTAAAATTGAAACTGAGTTGTCCCCAAGCCTTACAAGTTGTAATTAAAAACCAAAAACAAACGTTAGGCGGGATAAATGGAGTCCGAGTTCGGCAGCCGTGCGGGTTGCCGGCTAAATTCTGACATTTTTTTAAAGGAGCAATTGTGATCGAGGCATGATTTAGCCTTTTACATGATTGCCCCTTTAAAAAAACATTCAAATTCGCCCGGCATCCCGCACGGCTGCCGAACTCAGATTTCATTACATTCCGCCCCTTATCTTTAACAAAGGGGAAAACACAGCCAAGTGAGTATGTAATAGAGTGGCTAGATGAGCATATGGGCAAAAGGCTTGCTCTACGTGTAAATTAGTGTAATTATTTTCCACATTCATTGCAAACCCGTACTTAGCAGCTAAAGCAGAGCTGGCCAAACCGGTCCTCGAGATCTACCAACAGTTCTTATTTTCCAGGCCTCCCGGATATCTGTAGAATTGTCAGTTAGGAATGAATGCAGCACATCTTAATTAGTAATGACTACACCTGTGCACCAGCTATGTGGTCTGGAAAATGTGAACTGCTGGTAGATCTCGAGGACTGGTTTGGCCAGCCCTGAGCTAAAGCATAGCTTTTTAGGCAAGGCAATGTTATACCTCCTAAAAGAGGGGGTTGTTGTAGCTTATACAATGATATCCCGGGATGTTAATTTGTTCATATGAATTTCTGTATGGCTCCATTTAAAATCCCTAGGTCTTTTTTGTGATGAGTAAAGGTACATTTGGATTGTGTAGAGAAAACAAGGGAAACTGATTATTTTTATTATATGACACCTCCCTATGTAGGCAAAAAGTGAACTGGCCCAATTTTGAAAATCGGCTAAGGTCTGAGTAATCAACTTGCAGTAGTTAACAGCACATAGCTGAGAGGGGTAGGAAGGAATCAGAAAGCCTGAGTATGGAGTTCGTCCATTTAAATGGGAAGTCAGTCCCCCAAATCTGACCGGCATTGCTATGAAAATCAAGAGCCTCTGTTTTGGAGGTGTTGATTTGAAATACACTAAGTTAAATCATTTAGAGAGTACTAGGGGAATGGCAGCTCTGGGATTGTGAAAATACAATACATTGTCTGCAAAAATGGACATTTTTATGTCACGGTTAGGAATGCATATCGCTTGGCAGCAGGGCATTTTCTCAAAGTGTCGTAGCAATGAGTCAATGGCTATATTAAAAATATTGGAGGGGACAATCTTGTCTAGTGCCTTTGTCAGTGCTGAAAGTAGGGTGGAATGCAGTGGTACGGAGTACCATTAAGAAATATGGCGGTGGTACTCAGTACCACCAGACGACCACTGGGGCATAATTTATAAGGGGCAATTTTGTGTGTGGGACATAAAATGGTGTCAGTGGCATAACTGTGTGTTGCATAATATGTAATAGGCATTACGGTGTGTGGCATAATGTGTAATGGGCACTACGGTGTGTGGCATAATGTGTAATGGGCATTACGGTGTGTGGCATAATGTGTCCATGCCCCTATTGTCATGTAGCCACTCCTCTAGTTTCATGTGACAACGCCCCCTCATGAAATGTGACCACTCCCATTTTTACTATCAGTACCGCTAAGAAAAAATTCTACTTGCATTACTGGCCTTTGTGTAAAGCAAAACTGCACTCAAGCCATCTGGACTCGGTTATGTTACATATTGAGAAGGCATTGAATGGGAGCAGCATTTGGAAAGCATGGTGGTCCTTGAAGTGCTAATGGGAGACCTTAGGGGTGGCTCTCAGGTAAGCTAGCCCTCAGTCTGGATGCGGTTTTGTATGAGCTTTTATCATGAGGCTTTACTGTAGACAAATCACATGGCCCTATATGGGCACTGCTATTATGTAGTGTTAGGACTGCTGACATCAGAGCCTTGACGCGGCTCAGCAGCTTATCCATGTCTTTGCAAACATATTTAACAAATATCTCTGAAATTCTATTATAAGATAGGCTCAAGTATTGTTACAGGTAATAGTGTGCTGGGGGGGATACCAGGGGGGTTAAAAGCACCCACCTCTCTGTCTGCGATCTACATTCCTGTCCTCAGTTCTGAGTTCTTGATTCCAGTTTTAGCTTATTTCAGTGTTGAGTTTCCATTGGCTGTATCTCTCTGAGTTCCTAGTATTGGGTTCCAGTTACTGGATTCAGTTTATAGGGTTGAGCTCTAGATTATCGGTTCCAGATTCAAATCAACTGCGGGTTCCAGTTCTGTATTCCGGCCCAAATCCTGGTCTTAAGCAGACGTATACATCGTATCTGAGGTTGAAAAAAGACATTTGTCCATCGAGTTCAACCTATTTGTGGTCCCCTATGCATGATGATTTGTCTAAAAGTTTTGACTGATGCTGGTGTCAGCCGTTGCATTTTATCCCTTTTTGTAGTAACTATAATACGTGACTATGCACCATAACCCTGGATATCCTTATCCATTAGGAATTTATCTAACCCATTCTTAAAGGTGTTGACAGATTCCGCCATTACAACTCCCTCAGGCAGGGAATTCCAAACACGTATTGTCCTTACCGTGAAAAAGCCTTTACGACGTATTGTGCGGAATCTCCTCTCCTCTAACCTGAGCGAGTGTCCACGAGTCCTATGTGTTGATCTGGACAAAAACAGGTCCCGCGCAAGCTCTGTGTATTGTCCCCTTATATATTTGTAGATGTTGATCATATCCCCTCTTAGTCTCCTCTTTTCCAATGTAAACATGCCTAGTCTTTCAAGCCTTTCCTTTCCTTGTATTCCATCCTCTCCATGCCCTTAATTAGTTTAGTCGCCCTCCTCTGAACCTTTTCTAGCTCCAGGATATCCTTTTTGTGGTACGGTGCCCAGAATTGTACACAGTATTCAAGGTGCGGCCTCACTAGTGATTTATATAACGGGAGTATAACACTCTCGTACCTTGCATCAATTCCCCATTTTATGCATGCTAGTATCGTATTAGCCTTTTTTGCTGCCATCCTACTTTGGGAACTGCTGCTTAGTTTGCTATCAATGAGAACACCTAGGTCTTTTTCCAGTACAGTATCCCCTAATGTTACCCCATTCAGTTTGTAAGTGTTATTTTTTTTTTCTTGCTACCACAGTGCATTACCTTACACTTGTCTGTGTTGAAGCGCAGTCTCCATTTGGCTGCCCATGCTTCTAATTTAACTAAGTCGTTCTGAAGAGACTCAGCATCCCCCTGTATTTATAGCCTTACACAATTTGGTATCATCTGCAAAAATAGACACCGTGCTCTCTAGACCTTCTGTTAGGTCATTAATGAAAATGTTGAACAATAGCGGTCCTAATACCGAGCCTTGTGGCACACCACTTAACACTTCAGTCCAATTTGAAAGAGATCCATTAACCACAACTCGCTGCTCTCTGTTATCTAACCAATTCTTGACCCAAGTGCATATATTTCTTCCTAGCCCTATTTCTTGTAGTTTATAGATAAGTCGCATGTGTGGTACCATGTCGAAAGCTTGGCAAAGTCTAAAAAGATTACATCCACGTTTTTACCCTGATCGAGGTTTGCACTTACTGTTTCATAAAAACCAAGTAAGTTGGTTTGACAGGATCTGTCCTTCACAAATCCATGTTGATTCCTTTTAATGATTTTATTGGCTTCAAGGAACTTCTGAATACTATCCCTTAGAATACCTTCCAGTACTTTCCCCACTATAGATGTAAGACTAACTGGTCTATAGTTACCCGGTTCAGCTTTACTTCCCTTTTTGAATATAGGCACTACTAACGCTATACGCCAGTCTTTGGGAACCATACCTGATATAACTGAATTCTTAAAGATCAAAAATAGCGGTTTTGCCAGTTCAGAGTGAAGCTCCATTAGAAACCTTGGGTGAATTCCATCAGGACCCGGTGACTTATTAATCTTTAAATGTTTTAATTGGTCACAGACTACCTCCTCACTTAAATAAGTACCTATCAGTGGGATATTCTCATTATTGAGATTGTGTGTCAGTCCATGAATTGGGTCCACTCTAGTAAATACTGTTGAAAAAAATTAATTAAGTATGTCCGCTATGTCATTATCATTTTTGATTAAGACTCCCAACTTGTCTTTTACAGGGTCAATACTCTCCTTCTTTAATCTCTTGCTACTAATGTATTTAATAAATTTTTGGGGATTTGATTTGCTTTCCTTAGCTACTCGCTTTTCTGTTTCTACTTTAGCAGCTCTTATTTCTTTTCTGCATATTTTGTTACAGTCTTTATAGTGCTGGAATGATTCCGTATTCCCATAAGATTTGTATTTTTTAAATGCTCGCCTTTTCTTGCCGATAAGTTCCTTTATTTTTTTATTAAGCCACATTGGTTTATTATTATTAATCCTTTTTTTGCTGCTCGTAGGAATAAATTTGAGAGTATTTTTAGCTAGTACTGATTTTAATACAACCCATTTCTCTGTAGTATTTTTTTCCAGAAACAAACCTTCCCAATCAATATCCCTTAAAGTTTCCCTCATCATTTGAAAGTTGGTTTTGCCAAAGTTTAGAGTCCTAGTTGAACCAGTATAGGACTGTTTATGAAAACTTATATTGAATGTGACCTTATTGTGGTCGCTGTTTCCTATGGGCTCCCCTACTTTATTATCTGACACCAATTCCCCATTGTTTGTTAATACCAGGTGTAAGATTGCATTGTTCCTGGTGGGTTCCTCAATTAGTTGAACTAAGTAGTTATCATTAAGTGTGTTTAAAAACCTATTACCCCTAGCAGTATCACATGAATCGTTTTTCCAGTTTATCTCTGGATAGTTAAAATCTCTTAAAATACCTTTGCCGGCTACTCTTAACCTCCCCCCAACTTCTCCCCTATTTTGTTTACTACCGCCATCCCCACTATTCTCACTGCACGCCCCGTAGTTTCTAGCTAAACCCTCCCCCAGGCTCCTAGTTTAAAATCTCTTCCAACCTTCTAACCATCGTTCCCCCCAGCACCGCTGCCCCCTCCTCATTCAGGTGCAATCCATCACAACAAAAAAGATGGCGCCTGATTGAGAAGTCCGCCCAGTGTTCCAGGAACACGAACCCCTCTTTTCTGCACCAGTCTCTAAGCCACACATTTACCTCCCTAATCTCCCTCTGTCTCCCTGGACTAGCGCGTGGTACGGGTAATAATTCGGGGAATATTACCTTAGATGTCCTTGCCTTAAGTTTCTTGCCTAATTCCCTATAGTCTTTCTTAAGGACATCCCACCTTCCGCTGACTTTGTCATTGGTGCCAACATGCACCAAGACCGCCGGGTCTTTCCCAGCCCCTCCCAACAATCTATCTACCCGGTCCACGATGTGCCATACCCGAGCACCCGGGAGACAACAGACTGTATGGCGATCACGGTCCCGGTAGCCGATTGCCTATCTGCCTTCCTGATGATAGAGTCCCCTACCACCACAATCTGACTAGGTAACTCACTATCTGTTGTCCCAACTGTGCCAGAGGGGCCGCTCCTCTGGATGCTAGAGGAAACAGTCCCCTCCGGCACCGACATTTCCTCACTATCATCCTCCGAATCCTCGTCCAGTCGTGCAAATTTATTCGGGTGTGATAGTCCGGAGATGTCGAGCCTCCCCCTCTTTTTCTTCCTTCTAACTGTGACCCAGCTAGCTCCCTGATTTTCCTCTTCTACCAGTGACCCTTCCCGCAGCTCCTTCACCGTTCTATCTAGTTCTTGCCCGAGATTGTGAATCTCCCTCAGTCGCGTAACAGTTTGCTCTAGATCCGTTACCTGGGCTTCCAGGGCAACCGTACGCACACACCTCGTGCAGGTGTAATCACACTGGGACAGTTGCTCCAGGTGTGCGTACATCTTGCACGACATGCACTGAGTGATGTCCCCAATCACAGCCCCACCAATCAGCTCTCTATTTTAGTATAACTCCTACTTCAGCTAGACCCAAGGATCCCAATAGGCAGGGATAATTTTCACACGTAATGCACCAGAACGCTGTTCCTGAAAGTCTTTAAAAAATTGACATCATCATGAATGGAGTTCTGGAACCGCCTGTCAGTGCAGCATGTAGCGAGCAAGCCTCTCCCTCAGACCCGGTGACAGGGGTGTCCATATACAGTACAAACCTAGTTGCCTGTGACTTCTGCCTGCGCTTCAGTGTGATCAGCAGCACAGGCAGGCAGCTACGGGTTCCAACCCAGAAGAGGCTGCACCGGTGGCTGCTGTGGCAGGTGCAAAAAAGTTTATTTTAGTTTATTGTGGAGTACCATGCATGACATCAAGATGCCACTCAACGTTGCACTGCCTGCACCCAGTGTTAGAAGGACTGCAGACAGAGGAGCCGCAGTTGTCAACTAGAAGACAAGATGGTAAGTGGGTTGGGAATGTGGTTGGGTCTGGCTGCAGGGCCACTGGTGGAGGGTCTGGCTGCATGGACACTGGTGGGGGGTCTGGCTGCAGGGGCACTGGTGAGGGGTCTGGCTGCAGGGCCACTGGTGGAGGGTCTGGCTGCAGGGGCACTGGTGAGGGGTCTGGCTGCATGGACACTGGTGGGGGGTCTGGCTGCAGGGGCACTGGTGAGGGGTCTGGCTGCAGGGCCACTGGTGGAGGGTCTGGCTGCAGGGGCACTGGTGAGGGGTCTGGCTGCATGGACACTGGTGGGGGGTCTGGCTGCAGGGGCACTGGTGAGGGGTCTGGCTGCAGGGGCACTGGTGAGGGGTCTGGCTGCAGGGGCACTGGTGAGGGGTCTGGCTGCAGGGGCACTGGTGAGGGGTCTGGCTGCAGGGGCACTGGTGAGGGGTATGGCTGCATGGACACTGGTGGAGGGTCTAGCTGCATGGACACTGGTGGGGGGTCTGGTTGCAGGGGCACTGGTGAGGGGTCTGGCTGCAGGGGCACTGGTGAGGGGTCTGGCTGCATGGACACAGGTGGGGGGTCTGGATGCAGTTACACAGCTATATGCAGATACTGACTCACAAATTATACATATAGGGAAACAAAAGAGTCATCTTAAAGAACACTCTGCACCCAACATACAACAGAAAACAAAGATTTGTTATTAATTTATAACAATGCAATGCTATGACAAAATTAAATGATAACAAAAAAACGGACTCCGTCCCCATTGATGTACCACCCAACAAAGCTCCACTTCCGTGTCATGTCCCCAAGAGTTCCTGGACCTTTCTTCTAGAAATATAGTACTGCTAATAGGGATCAACAAACAGAGACGACTGTGACAGGATTTTTTGTCGGTAATGATGTAATACAACCTTAACATCTACATATGTCACTGGAGACTTTAAAGTAGTTTGCTCAGTCTCAGTGAGTTTACATAGCCCAACCTGGCATAACAATTCCATATGCAAAGCTGGGTCATTATCTGGGGCAGCATAACTATATACTGAACAAATGCCTCAGCGATTTTATTAAGATTTTAAAAAAACTGATGAGGTAGCTCGAATTTCAGCAATATGTTTAGGGTCTGTTTTATAATTAATTAACTTAGTAAGCAATTTCCTTGATTTATTGCCTCATTTAAAATATTTGTGTTTTCGGAAATTTGAGTCCATTATGGCAGAGAAGCTTAAGCTCTTTAAATTTTGTCTACTGTCATTAGTAGGCCGATCAAGAAAGTCCAAGTGTCACGGCCTCATGGAATGCTTCTAAGGTTGGTCCCCCTTTCTTACCTGTACGGCTGCTTGATGGGGTTCGGCATGCTCTGACAGTTTGGCAGCCGTGCGAACAGTGATCACCGCAGATATGGCTGGGTCTTCTGTGCGTTATGCACAGGGGCACAGAGTGGCGGACTTGGAGTGCTGCAGCGGCATCCCATGTGGCGATGCTCCCGCAGATCCGGCAGCATGGACAGCACCATCTTGTTTACTATCAGCTGACCAGTCCCTGACCAATCCCTCGCGTCCTATGTGTCAGCTGATGTTCTCAGCCAATTCTGAGTCAACCTGTTGTATAAAGCTTCCTGATTTCCAAGGCTAAGGTTGCCAATGCCATAAGTCATACAGCTCTATGTGTGAGCTTTGAAACTGTGCTCCTCTGGGTATCCAGTTACTGCATAATACCTACGTTCTCTCTGAGCTTCTCTGCTACGCTACCTTATAGTTACCATCGGTTCCAGTCCTAAATCACATTTACAGTTGGTTCCAGTCCGATATCACAGTTACCATCGGTTCAAGTCTGATATCAAAGTTACCATCGGTTCCAGACAGATATCCAAGTCACATTCATCACCAGTCTGAGAATCTAACTGATTGCTCTCTGCTCCACCATTCTCCCAACCTTCAGTCTCTACCTTATCCTCAGCCAGTCTCTAGTGCTAGCCCAGGTGACCCAGTCAGGGGGCTGCGACCGGCCCGTCGGGTGCAGGGAAAGCCAAATTCCCTTGCGGGGTTCCCTGTAGAAGACCACCGGTGGGGTAGGACTCCACGCCCTTGTTCTGGGTTGTCAACTACCTGGTGCTAGTTTCAGAACCACTTCTGACCTCCCAGAGGATCAAAGCTTTCCATGATTAATATGAGAAGGAACGACATTAAGCCTCCTAGCCTCCAGCGCAGCACTACTTCAGCCACTGGTGGCTCTGACACAAGACCAAAGCTATGAAATGACCATGCATGATAGGCTTGGCGGCTGCCCAAAACAAATTAATATGTTGGCAGTGTATTAACTTGTAATCTATATAATTCAAGGACTGCTCCATATATATATATATATATATATATATATTCATAGTCGTCCCTAGAGCTTAAATAAATAGGGAATTACCAGTTGAAGGAATTGCGTGATAAGAAATCATAATATTTTGAATGCCAGAGTCAATCATTCTATGGGTTGGAGCAGCTAGTAATCAATTCTAGTGAGGGTATCATGGGAATGGATGTAGAAAGAATAGTCTCTAGTGGTTGGGGGTTGGAATTTCCAAAGGTCTATCAACTTTAGGGATTCTGTTAAGGACAATGGTGATGGTGCACTACACATTCTTACCTGAGTCTCCAGACCTTTCCAAGGATGGAGAGAGTATAATGTTTAGGTGTCCTCCCAAAGTGAGATAGCCTTGAGCCAAACCTTGTAATTTATGTATTTACGCATATAAATCTAAAAAAAAGAAGCGAAAGAACCTGTCAGAGCATAAATATTAGCTATAGTAAATTAGTCATCATCTATAAACAGTTTTAAAAGTAAAATGTGGTCCTGAAGGTCAGATAAACTGATAATAATACTACATCAAGATGGAATCTTTATAGCTTTTGAACTTTTTCCTTATAATGCGGTTGTTTAAACCTTCAACATGGCAAGAAATGTTTTTTAATGGTTATTATAAAAAGGTTATTTAAATAATCCCGCCTACCTAAAGATGGCTGACCTATCACACATCCGCTGGTCAATCAGACACACAAAATGCCCCAATATATCTGCTTATATATTATTGGTCATCGTCTGTCCAGCAGAGCAGACGCGATATGTCTGTGGATGGCCTAGTTCACAGACATATTGTTTATACACACCCGCCGATCAGTTATATATACATCGGCCGATCAATTGTTTAGCTAATATATCTGCTAGTGTGTACCCACGGTAAGTCGCAATGGTCTTGAGATGGCGATCACAGTGAGGATTTCTTTGCAAAGTGATTGAAAGCCTGTTTGTGAGTAGAAATGGGGAAGTGATGTGCCAACCAGGAAAAGTTTGAGGAATCTAGGAGCGGGGGGTCAACTATCTCTACATGTTAATTTGTATATTTTTAACAACTCAAACGTGCTGCTAACAAGGTCACTAAAATAATAGCAATTGAACAAACCAAAAAATAACAACAAGAAATAATAAAATAATTACTGAAAAGCATGTAAAGTCTATCACCAACAGTCTTTCTATGTGAAGGTGCCTTAGCTGTGAAATCTACGGCAATACAATCAAATTGCAGAAAACGGTAAATATAATGAAAAAAAAATAGCAAAAGAATCAATTAACTTATATGATTGAAGAATTCTGATGAGGAAATGCCATGAAACTCTGCAAATTAACAATCATCACCAGTGGGAGCCTGTGTTTCTTGGTTTGATATGTTTGTCCCGAGGGTTTGCTGTAGGCACCTAAAAAATTTATTTTGGTTTTACTGATTCTGGGAGCCTAATGATGGAAAGATTATTTAATCAATTCTTAGTTTATAAATCCTCAAGCTTCTCTTGAAATGCAGCAATGGTCGATTCATGTCTCTAGAAGTACATCCTAGATTAATAAATTCTTCTGTTTCGCTTCTGTAAAATTCTCAAGTACTGTATGTTGTATCAACTAAGCCAGTAAGGAAACAACTGAGTATTTTGGTTCCTTTAAACTGGCTAATTTTTTATGAAGAGTAAAAGAAATAATATCCGATATTTCTTGGGCTTTTTGAAGGGCTTATGAGCTAAAGCAAGAAGAATCTCCATTGGTGTCAATGACCTTGTCCCATGTTGGAGCTAAAGCCCGATGACAGGAGTTTGCATGGAGGTCCTGGAGGAGCTCAGCTAAATTTTTTATTTGGATGAAATATTGGGATATTCACAGTGTAAACAGGTATCTGGTTTATTTTACATCCACTTACCTACAAGCAGAAACGTAGATATTGAATACTGTATGTTTTCAAGTTTTTTTTCTTTTATATACCTTTTTTTTGTAAAAAAAAAAAAAAAAAAAACTATTTTATTTTCAGCGATGAATTGTTATAATTTTTTCACCCCATATTCTAGAGCTTTTACTGTTTCTTCTTTCCAGGACCTCAGTTAAAAGAGGCCATGTCCTTTACCCACCCACCGGAAGTCCACGGTTTTCAGAAACTTTAACACATGCGCATATGTAATTAATCACTCAATTATGTGAACCTCGTCATTGCATTTGGCTCTGAATCAGGCCCTGATAGTGATGCCACACATAGAAGACATAGTCAGGAAATTAGATCCATTTCGTTCCACCAAAAATGCTGGATTTGCAAATCAACACAGTGGACCAAATGTAATAGAGTGAGAGTTTCAAAAAGTGAGAGATTTGGTAAGGTTTTGCAGTTTTTTTTTAAGTGGCAATCATTTACACAGCAAGATCAACCTGGTTTTGCGGTGTAAATGATTGCCACTTTGAAAGAAAACACTGAAAAACCTTACCAAATCTCTCACTTTCTGAAACTTTCACTCTATTACATTTGGCCCAGTTAGTGTTATTGAACTCCACTGCAACTGGGTAAAACTCCTAGAGCAACTGAGAGGGTCTTCTATCTACAAAAGCTGCCCATTGTTCCCTTAGTGTATTACGTACATATTGGTACTTAGTTTGCCGAAAGGTCTTAAACCTCAAGCAGTAGGATAATAGGCTAGAGTAATATACAGCAAGATACAGGCAAGACTAGAAAACAGTGAGTTAACCAACATGTCAAGGTCTAACTGTAGCTTAAGCAAATGAGACACTGTGAGTTGGAATGTGGAGCCAAGTGCAGTTGATAATTAATTTGCAGGCTCAGCTGGGGGAGCACATAAAGGGGAACAGGGCAGGAATAAATTAAGCCAGGTACAAGGTCATGCAAGGTTCTGGAGTGACTGACACAGGAATGGGCAGATTATCCACAGGAGGTGTACAAAGTGTAGGAACCTTGGACACAGACCAAAGACTTATACAGGAGTAAGGTGAGCTGCTGCACATGGGTAGGCAAGGCATAGTCCGACTGCTAGGTTACTGCTGATACGGTACTTGTCTTGCGTCCCGATTGCCTACCAACCAGTGGAACTTTGGACACTGCGGCCGGTAGAAGAGGAGTCCTGGTTGCCTAGCAACAACGGGGACCCGGAGAGGAGAGAAGTCGTGGCTACGAAGTGTAACAGTAACCGTCTTGAGGAGGGGTTAAGAGACACCTAGAACCAGACTTATCCAGAAATTTCCTGAAGAAAGATCTTTTAAGATCTTGTGTATCACGGACATGGGATTTTGAGAATCCGAGGTTGGGTTTTTGGCTGGTGCGACTTCTGCAGTAGGCAAAGTGAAGGTAGCTGGCTTAATGCAGGTCTTACTCATAGACTGCGGATACTGACACCAATACTGAGTAGTTGGCATAAACCCAAAAGAGGGGAGTGGAGTCTAACATGCCAGTGGTTTTTGCCAGGGACTTCACTGCGCTGATGTGCAGGCCACTCAGTATTGGCACTGGGTATAATCTGTGGCTGGTGAATGCAATGGATGGACTGTGAACCAGGTACTTGAATGACTGGAGGCTGAGACAGAGAAGCCAGTGCTGCTAGAATATCAGCTGGTACCAATGGTGCTTGAGTGTCGAATTAAACCAATGGTACTAAAATATCAGCTGAAACTGATGGTGCAAGAATATCGGCTGGAACCAGTGTTGCAGGGATATCTCTGAAACCAATGTTGCACAGATATTGGCTAGAACTGACGGAGCACGAATATCAGCTGGAACCGATGGAGCAGGAATATTGTCTGGAACCGATGGAGCTAAGCTATCGGCTGGAACCAATGGGCCTAGGATATCAGTTGGAACCAATGGAGCTAGAATATTGGCTGGAACCAATGGAGCTAGGATATTGGCTGGAACCGACGATGGAGCCAGTGGGTGCACAGGATGGATGTTGCACTGGAGTCACTTTAAGAGAAAAATCCACAGGAGCTCAATAAAGGCACACAGCTAGGCTGAGAGCAAAGTTGCACTGGCAGCTTGTGACTCTAATTCAATCCCCTTTATACCCTTAGTAGGTCAGGGATTGGCTGCTGCGATCAGCTGACTGAGAGCAGCAACTGAAATGTCTGAAATCGATTAGGTGATGACTTCCAATATGGCTTTGCCCATGTCTGAGCTTTGAGGGAACATTGGGGTTCAGTCTGAGCATCAGAATGCTGAGTGGAAGCAAAGCTCTGTGGAGAGACACACTTTGGATTATACTCAGAACGCTGTGCAGAGATGGCATGTACAGACTTCACTGCTCGCCGAGAGCAATATGAATAGAGACCAGTTGTTCAGGGATAAAACTGCTGAAATCAGGATTCTGCAGTTTAGCCACCTGGGACAGTTTACTTGTGTGAGTAATCAGTAGCCAGAAATAAAGACTGCAATTTGTATGCTGGGAGACTTCCCAGGCAATGAACACAGTAACACAGGATACACGGGGAACTGGCTAACTGGGCTAAACCCAGTGAGCAGGAAGCACTGAACCGCAGGACTGATGGCAGAGCAGAGGTAAGTCACAAGACCAGATACTATAAAACTTCTTTGAAGGCTGGTGAAGTTTGATATTCTGGGCGGACAACCACACCATGTCACCCAGTTTGGATGTTCAATTTTGAGTGAAATGAGGCTTTAATGAGAGCATGGTGTACCTTTTTCCAGTTCACGTTGAAGCAATAAACTATGTTTGAAGTAGGAGGACCTCTTTGCAAGGGATCAAATGAATTAGCTCTACTTCCACAATAAAAGGCAGATCTGGGTTAGGATGGCAGAGTACTGGAGTGACCACAGAGGCTTTCTTCAAAACTTCAGAGACCTGAACAGCTTGAGGTGGCCTGAGATGAGGCATTAGCCCCTTTTTTTGTCAACTCAATGATAGGTACCGCTGTAGTAGACAATGAGCTGATGAACCTCCAATAATAATTTGCGAAGCCTAAAAAGCGTTTTATGGCTTTAAGGCTGGTAGGACGAACCCAGTTAAGAATGCCCAGCAGTTTACTGGGATCCATGGAGTGGGACCTTAGGGGTGATGACATATCCTAAAAATTAGATCTGCTCCACTTAAATTTCGCACTTCTCCAATTTGGCATAAAGGTGATGTTCACAAAGCTTTTGTAAGAACCTGCCTGACATGATGACGATGCATTTCCAGTAACTGTGAATTAATCAAGATGTCATCAAGGTACACAAACACAAATTTTCCAAGATAATCTCAAAGGACATAATTGATTAGATCTTAAAAAACTGCGGTGGCATTAAACAAACCAAAGGTCATGACCAGATACTCGTAAAGCCCGGAAAGGGTGTTGAATGCAGTCTTCCACTCGTCCCCCTCTTTTATTCATATAAGTTTATACGCACCCCACAGATCAATTTTCAAAAAAATAGTTGCTTCTCTAAGCTTATCAAAAAGAATCGAAATCAAGGGCCCTGTGTGTGTGTGTGTGTGTGTGTGTGTGTGTGTGTGTGTGTGTGTGTATTTTTGACACTGACTTTATTGAGAATCTTGTAGTCAATGCAGTGCCGAAGCGAGCAGTCTTTTTTTTGCCTCTATTGAGGTTTTCTTGAATGTATTTGTCATGAACCGATCACTCACCGCTGCGGGTTCTGGAGTCCGTCCGTCAATAAGTTTTGTGCTGCCCTGCCCAAACCTCCTAAAAACTCACTCTTTGCAGGATGAGGAATTTGAGGTTAAAGAGATTGTGGACTCACGTCGTCATTATGGATGTCTGCAGTTTCTTGTTGATTGGGTAAGGTTATGGTCCGGAGGAGAGGTCCTGGGTTATTCATGCTCCAAGACAGGTTAAAAAATTCTACCCCAGGCATCCTGATCACTCACCGCTGCGGGTTCTGGGGTCCATCTGTTACCGGCGAGGTTGATCGCGGTGCTGTGCGGCCGTGTGGGGATGCGGCGTGATCGTCGGCAGAGGTGATGCAGGTTCTGGGAGCCGGGAGTACGGGTCTGAATGGCCAGAGGCGCCTCTGTGTGTCTGCAGTATAGGAGGTGGCCATGTTGGAGACCAAATGCAGCAACTGTGAGCACCTATGGGTAAGTGTTATCCAATCCTGTGCTTGTGCTGCCTATAAGTAACATAGAAACATAGAAACATAGAAACATAGAATTTGACGGCAGATAAGAACCACTTGGCCCATCTAGTCTGCCCCTTTTTTTTTATCCTTTAGGTAATCTCAAACCTTTTTGAACCTTAATTCTTTGTAAGGATATTCATATGCCTATCCCAAGCATGTTTAAATTGCTCTACAGTCTTAGCCTCTACCACCTCTGATGGGAGGCTATTCCACTTATCCACTACCCTTTCTGTGAAATTATTTTTCCTTAAATTTCTCCTGAACCTGCCTCCCTCCAGTCTCAGTGTATGTCCTAGAGTTCTAATACTTCTCTTCCTTTGAAGAATGTTTCCCTCCTGAACTTTGTTAAAACCTTTGGTATATTTGAAAGTTTCTATCATGTCTCCCCTTTCCCTTCTCTCCTCCATACTATACATGTTAAGATCTTTTAGCCTTTCCGGGTAAGTTTTGTGATGTAGGCCATGTGCCATTTTAGTTGCCCTTCTTTGTACACTCTCTAATGTATTTATATCCTTCTGGAGATATGGTCTCCAGAAATGGACACAGTATTCCAGATGAGGCCGCACCAATGACCTATACAGTGGCATTATTACTTCTCTTTTCCTGCTACTGATTCCTCTCCCTATGCAACCAAGTATCTGACTTGCCTTTCTCATTGCTTTGTTGCATTGATTTTCTGCCTTTAAGTCACTTGAAATAGTGACTCCTAAATCCTTTTCCTCCTCAGTAGTTTCCATTATAGTACCCTTGATACTATATTTAGCCTTTGGGTTTTTGAGACCCATGTGCATGATTTTGCATTTTTTAGCATTAAACTGTAGTTGCCATGTTCTTGACCATTTTTCAAGCCTAGCTAGGTCATCAATCATTTGTTTTACCCCTCCTGGTCTGTCTACCCTGTTGCATATCTTTGTATCATCTGCAAAAAGGCATACTTTCCCTTCAATAGCATTTGCAATGTCACCAACAAAGATTTTAAAGAGAACTGGTCTGAGTACAGATCTCTGGGGTACTCCACTGGTAACATTTCCCTCCATAGATTGCACTCCATTTACTACAACTGTCTGTTTCCTATCCTGCAAGCAGGTTCTTATCCATTTAACTATTTTATAATCCACCCCCACACTTTCAAGTTTATTTAGCAGTCTGCGTTGTGGGACAGTGTCAAATGCCTTACAAAAGTCTAGATATGCTACATCTACAGCTCCCCCTTGATCTATTATTTTCATCACAGTGTCAAAAAAGTCAATAAGATTTGTTTGGTATAATCTCCCACCAGTAAATCCATGCTGTTTTGGATCCTGCAATTTGTTTGATTTAAGATATTACACAACTCTTTCTTTTAGTAGTTTTTCCATTACTTTCCCTACTACTGATGTAAGGCTTACTGGTCTGTATAGTTACTTGCTTCTTCCTTGCTTCCACTTTTGTGAAGTGGAACTACATTTGTTCTTTTCCAGTCCTCTGGAATGGCACCTGTATTTAGTGACTGGTTAAATAATTCTGCTAATGGTGCCACCAGCACATCTTTTAGCTCTTTTAGTATCCTTGGGTGTATCCCATCTGGCCCCATTGATTTATCCACTTTTAGTTTTGAAAGTTCAGTTAGGACCTTCTCCTCTGTAAATGTACTTTCATCTACCTTATTTTTATGAATGTCCTTGCAACTTAACTGTGGCCCCTTCCCTTCTCCTTCTGTAGTAAATACTGAGCAAAAATAATTATTTAGGTGATCTGCTATTGCCTTGTCTCCCTCCACCAAATTCTCACTCTCTGTCTTAAGTCTTATTATTCCTCCATTTGATTTTCTCCTTTCATTTATATACTTTAAAAAAGTTTTGCCCCCTTTATCTACTGACTGGACCATTTTCTCCTCAGCTTCTGCCTTTGCACGTCTGATCAGTTTCTTAGCATCCTTCCATCTGTCAAGATACACCTCTTTGTCATTATTATTTTGAGTCTGTTTGTATTTCCAAAAAGCCATCTTTTTTGCTTTCACACTAGTTGATACTTCTTTTGTGTACCACACTGGCTTCCTTTTCCTGGTGCTTTTCCTAACCTTTTTGATACAAAGGTCTGTTGCCCCTAGTATTGCACTTTTCAGTTTTTCCCA
This sequence comes from Pseudophryne corroboree, assembly GCF_028390025.1. Taxonomy (NCBI): domain Eukaryota; kingdom Metazoa; phylum Chordata; class Amphibia; order Anura; family Myobatrachidae; genus Pseudophryne; species Pseudophryne corroboree. The sequence continues at coordinate 528,916,696 of NC_086448.1, forward strand.
TCTCTCCTGCACCCCTTCCAAGTTCCTCCAGTCCACCAATTAATCACTTAAACATCTCCCCATTTTTACAAAGTCAGCATTTCTAAAATCCAACACTTTTGTGTTTGTGTGACAGGAGTTGGATCCTGTCTTTATACTAAGCCATACTGCTTGATGATCACTGGATCCCAGGTGCTCACCCACATATATGTCTGATATCCTGTCACCATTTGTAAGAATTAAATCTAATATTGAGTCTTTCCGAGTGGGCTCCCTCACCAATTGCTTGAGAGATGCTCCCTGTAAGGAAGTTAGAAATTTGCCACTTGTAGCTGAACTTGCAAAGGACCCCTCCCAATTTACATCAGGTAAAGTCTCCCATGATTATGACTTCTCCCTTTAAAGCCATTTTAAAGATGTCCAACAATAGGTTCCTGTCCAAATCCTGCCCCTGACCTGGTGGTCTATAGATCACACCAATGCGAATAATGTCCTTCTCCCCAGTTTCTGTGGTGACCCAAAGGGCCTCAGTTTTGTCCTCAACATTTTGTATTAAAGTAACATTTATGGTTTATTTCACATACATTGCTACCCCTCCTCCTATTCTTCTCATTCTATCCTTCCTAAATAAATTGTATCCTGGTATAGCTATGTCCCAGTCATGATTCTCATTGCACTATGACTCAGTAATTGCAACAATATCCAGGTTATCCCTTGTCATTATCGCAATTAGCTCTGGAATTTTGTCTCCTAAGCTCCTAGCATTTGCACACATAGCTTTAAGAATTGTGTCTGTGCATCTGTTATTAGTAGCCATGTCCAGACAGTACAAAAAATGACAAGTTTAAAGTTGAAATTACCTGTTTGGTGATGTTGTTCAGTGTTTGTTTGTTTTTTGTTTTTGTTTCCCCCCCCCCCCCCAATCAGGAATCACACTCTGTCCTTTACACCACGACTACACCTCACTAAATGAAAAGATATAGGGGGTCATTCCGAGTTGTTCGCTCGCTGCCGTTTTTCGCAGCATAGCGATCAGGCTAAAATTTGGCTATTCTGCGCACGCGCCAAGTAATTTCACACAAGACTAAGCAAATTTACACAGGGGCGTGCGACGCTTTTCAGTCGCTCTGCTGATCGGTGAGTGATTGACAGGAAGTGGGTGTTTCGGGGCGGAAAATGACCGTTTTCCGGGAGTGTGCTAAAAAACGCAGGCGTGTCAGGCTAAAACGCAGGAGTGGCTGGAGAAACAGGGGAGTGGCTGGCCGAACGCAGGGCGTGTTTGTGACATCAAACCAGGAACTAAACAAGTAGGCTGGGATTATTTCACTCTTGGCCAGTGCTTTGTTGTAGCTACTCTGCACCCTAGCTCTGTGCTCTCCCTGTGGATTCAGTGAGATTCCAGTGGTCCTGATATCGCCTCCACTCCCAGAGGTCTGCCTGCAGCCTTCACCGCAAGTGATACACCAGTTCCCTGCTGTGCTGTCAGTCAATCGCTCTACAAGTGGCAACATGTGGATTCCTGGAGACCTGTGAGAGGTTACCCTGTTCGTTCAGTGACTGCCTGCTATAATCACACAGCCTGTGGAAGTTTCTACTTAATTCTGGTCCTCGTGTTCTCATCACTCAGCTTAACCCATTCTTCACCATTGCCTTCAATGCGTCTTTAATACTGATCCTGCTTATCTTTATGCCATTCATTGCAATACGTCAGTTTATATATGGTGACTAATGATTGTCATTTAACTCATTATTGGAATTGTTGCCTATTAATAAATATATGAAACGGAACTATCTTCATCCTCCCTGTTTTCACCATACTCCAGCACCTACACCTTCGGTTGGTCCAAGGTTAACGGATTCACAAAATCAATCGGCCCTGACAGTATTCTTCCATGGCCTTGGTTTCCAGGATGGACAGAGCGTATAATCTAACTTTAGGAAGCTTGCCACCGAGTATGAGCTCAACAGTACAATCGTAAGGATGATGTGGAGGGAGAGAGTCTGCCTTTTTTTTTGAGAAAACATCTAGACATGCAGTATACTGAGGTGGTAGTCCCTCTGGAACAGACTGTAGGATCCGGACTGCAAAGAAAGACACTTAGCAGTACATTTGGCTCCTCATCAGATAATTTTGCCAGCCTTCCAATCTAAGACTGGATTGTGACTTCTTAACCACAGATTCACTTGTGCATCCAGGAGGAGACTTCCAGGAGGAGTCTTCCATCAAGACTATGGAGGATATTCAGGTCACATCACTAATCGATGCGACTGCAATAACTCTGTAGGCGGCAGGTCCCATCCTGCGCTAGCAGCAAATGTGATCTGATTACATTGGCTGCGAACGCCTCTGCCTGACTGAGAGGTATTCACCATCCTCTTCTCCCCAATATGCCTGCCAATGTGTATAGTGGCTTAAGCTACCCAGGGTCAGAAAGCCCTATACGGAATTGGCTCCGTAGAGCAGGCTCATTCCAGTCGCTATCATTAGCCATTTGTGTGAACTCCGTGCAGTATACTTCAGCAGAGTTCCGCCTCTGCCTGAGCAAACGTAAATGAACTTCTGATGATGCTGCCCTGACAGGATCATAGTATAGAATTCCAAGGGAAGAGAAGAAGGTATTGACAGACTGTAGGGCTGCATGGTCAGGGTTTAATCTGAAGGCCCAAGTTTGTGGATCTCCTTGTAGGAGAGAGAGATGACAATTCCCACATGCTGAGCCTCTGTCCCAGATGATTGAGTCCCGAGTTTGAAGTACAGTTTACAACTCTCTCAGAAGTTGAAAAACTTTTTGCAGTCACTGGAGAGCCGATCTGGAAGGTTGAGCTCAGGTTCCTTTAAGGCTCCGTAAGCAGACTTATGATTCTCTTCCTGAGATACGACCCAAAGCGTCAGTTTCTGCACTTTCTGGGTTAAACCCTGGGTCGGGTTAGCCAGATTTTGAGCAGGACCTTGTGACAAAGGACCCATTTAAAAAATTACTCTCAGCTCTTACAATTTGTGGTTGGTTATAATGTTATGGAACTCCAGAGCAATTGTGTAAGAACCATAGAGTCACTGAGAGGGTCTTCTGCTCTGAAAATTATTCCCTTAGTGTATTACTCACAGACCGGTACTTAGCTGACGCCAGGTATTAATCCTCAAGCAGCAGGAGCTTACCGAATTTGCTGGAGACCGCAGGATAATAGGTTGGAGTAATATACAGCAAGATACAGCCTGGAACACAGTGAGTTAACCAACAAGTCACGGTCTAACTGTAGCTATAGAAAATGAGACACTGTGAGTTGGAATGTGGAGCACACTGCAGTTGGCAATTCACTTGCAGGCTATGCTGGGGGAGAACACAAAGGGTAACAGGGCAGGAATAAATCAAGACAGGTACAAGGTCAGGCAAGGTTCAGGCACGACTGACAGTCAGGGGTACTGACAGGCAGAGTATCCACAGAAATGGGCAAAGTATCCACAGGAGTTCAAAGTACAGGAACCACTGGGACACACACCAGCAACTTTCACAGGACTATAAGCTCTAATCAGCAGGGGTAAGGTGGGCTGACCGCCTTATAACAGGGGAAGACATCCAATCAGCAGTCACCAGTGAACCCAAACCTCCTAATTCAATGATCTAACACATCTGAGCCGCTGCACGTAGGCAAGGCAGTCCGGCTGCTAGGTTTCCACAGCCGCTGTACTTGTCTGGCGTCCTGGTTGCCCAGCAACCAGCAGGACCACTGGGCGCCGTGGCCAGAAGATGTGGTGTCCCAGTTGCCTAGCAACAACCGGGACCCAGCAAGGAGACAACCCACAGTGGTGGCTTGTAACAGTTAGGCTTTGGGATTAAGTAGTTTAGTGTTTTAGATCTTCAGGTAATAGGGAAGCGCTAAAAGGAGGGGTGTTATAAACAAGTTTCAAAAAGAAGAAATTAAAATGCATTTAATATTTTAATAACATTGAAATAAAAACAATTTAGTGCATCTAACGTTCAGCTTCAAACAAGGTCAGACAGGAAACGTGAAAGCATCTGTACAAGATTGTAAAATGATGCATACAACTGGTTTTGGGTGAATTCTTGTGGTTTTCTACTTGATGTAGTACAAAATATTTCATAACAAACTGTCAGACTTTAATTATTTGGTTACCAAAAGTATACAGAGAATTTACAAAATCATTATGCAAATAATCCTTCTTACAAGCACAACTGTAGGTTTTAGCATTAGGAATCCAAATAATCTCACCAAAAACAAGAAAATCATTCAAATTCCGTGCCTGTAATGCCTTAGTCATACTTATACTGCTTTGTATAATAATCTCAGAAAGGAATAAAATACCTTATTTCTTAAACAGTTGAGTTGTGAATTAAAACCAATGTCTCGAGATTCCACTTCCAACAGTTTTAATATATTGTATATAGAGATGAGCGGGTTCGGTTTCTCTGAATCCGAACCCGCACGAACTTCATGTTTTTTTTCACGGGTCCGAGCGACTCGGATCTTCCCGCCTTGCTCGGTTAACCCGAGCGCGCCCGAACGTCATCATGACGCTGTCGGATTCTCGCGAGGCTCGGATTCTATCGCGAGACTCGGATTCTATATAAGGAGCCGCGCGTCGCCGCCATTTTCACACGTGCATTGAGATTGATAGGGAGAGGACGTGGCTGGCGTCCTCTCCGTTTAGAATTAGAATAGATTAGAGAGACACTTGATTTACTAATTTTGGGGAGCATTAGGAGTACTCAGTAGTGTACAGTGCAGAGTTTTGCTGATAGTGACCAGTGACCACCACTTTTATTTATAATCCGTTCTCTACCTGAAAAAAGCGATACACAGCACACAGTGACTCAGTCACATACCATATCTGTGTGCACTGCTCAGGCTCAGGCAAGTGTGCTGCATCATCTATATATATTATATATCTGTCTGACTGCTCAGCTCACACAGCTTATAATTGTGGGGGAGACTGGGGAGCACTACTGCAGTGCCAGTTATAGGTTATAGCAGGAGCCAGGAGTACATAATATTATATTAAAATTAAACAGTGCACACTTTTGCTGCAGGAGTGCCACTGCCAGTGTGACTAGTGACCAGTGACCTGACCACCAGTATATAATATTAGTAGTATACTATCTCTTTATCAACCAGTCTATATTAGCAGCAGACACAGTACAGTGCGGTAGTTCACGGCTGTGGCTACCTCTGTGTCGGCACTCGGCAGCCCGTCCATAATTGTATATACCAGTGACCTAACCGTGTTTTTTTTTTCTTTCTTTATACATACATACTAGTTACGAGTATACTATCTCTTTATCAACCAGTCTATATATTATTAGCAGCAGACACAGTACAGTGCGGTAGTTCACGGCTGTGGCTACCTCTGTGTCGGCACTCGGCAGCCCGTCCATAATTGTATATACCACCTAACCGTGTTTTTTTTTCCTTTCTTTATACATACATACTAGTTACGAGTATACTATCTCTTTATCAACCAGTCTATATATTAGCAGCAGACACAGTACAGTGCGGTAGTTCACGGCTGTGGCTACCTCTGTGTCGGCACTCGGCAGCCCGTCCATAATTGTATATACCAGTGACCTAACCGTGGTTTTTTTTTCTTTCTTTATACATACATACTAGTTACGAGTATACTATCTCTTTATCAACCAGTCTATATATTATTAGCAGCAGACACAGTACAGTGCGGTAGTTCACGGCTGTGGCTACCTCTGTGTCGGCACTCGGCAGCCCGTCCATAATTGTATATACCACCTAACCGTGGTTTTTTTTTCTTTCTTTATACATACATACTAGTTACGAGTATACTATCTCTTTATCAACCAGTCTATATATTAGCAGCAGACACAGTACAGTGCGGTAGTTCACGGCTGTGGCTACCTCTGTGTCGGCACTCGGCAGCCAGTCCATAATTGTATATACCACCTAACCGTGGTTTTTTTTCTTTCTTTATACATACATACTAGTTACGAGTATACTATCTCTTTATCAACCAGTCTATATATTAGCAGCAGACACAGTACAGTGCGGTAGTTCACGGCTGTGGCTACCTCTGTGTCGGCACTCGGCAGCCCGTCCATAATTGTATATACCACCTAACCGTGGTTTTTTTTTCTTTCTTTATACATACATACTAGTTACGAGTATACTATCTCTTTATCAACCAGTCTATATATTAGCAGCAGACACAGTACAGTGCGGTAGTTCACGGCTGTGGCTACCTCTGTGTCGGCACTCGGCAGCCCGTCCATAATTGTATATACCAGTGACCTAACCGTGGTTTTTTTTTCTTTCTTTATACATACATACTAGTTACGAGTATACTATCTCTTTATCAACCAGTCTATATATTATTAGCAGCAGACACAGTACAGTGCGGTAGTTTACGGCTACCTCATTGCGCCTCTCTTTTTCTTTGCGTCATGTGCTGTTTGGGGAGGGTTTTTTGGAAGGGACATCCTGCGTGACACTGCAGTGCCACTCCTAGATGGGCCCGGTGTTTGTGTCGGCCACTAGGGTCGCTAATCTTACTCACACAGTCAGCTACCTCATTGCGCCTCTTTTTTTCTTTGCGTCATGTGCTGTTTGGGGAGGGTTTTTTGGAAGGGCCATCCTGCGTGACACTGCAGTGCCACTCCTAGATGGGCCCGGTGTTTGTGTCGGCCACTAGGGTCGCTAATCTTACTCACACAGCTACCTCATTGCGCCTCTTTTTTTCTTTGCGTCATGTGCTGTTTGGGGAGGGTTTTTTGGAAGGGACATCCTGCGTGACACTGCAGTGCCACTCCTAGATGGGCCCGGTGTTTGTGTCGGCCACTAGGGTCGCTAATCTTACTCACACAGCTACCTCATTGCGCCTCTTTTTTTCTTTGCGTCATGTGCTGTTTGGGGAGGGTTTTTTGGAAGGGACATCCTGCGTGACACTGCAGTGCCACTCCTAGATGGGCCCGGTGTTTGTGTCGGCCACTAGGGTCGCTTATCTTACTCACACAGCGACCTCGGTGCAAATTTTAGGACTAAAAATAATATTGTGAGGTGTGAGGTATTCAGAATAGACTGAAAATGAGTGTAAATTATGGTTTTTGAGGTTAATAATACTTTGGGATCAAAATGACCCCCAAATTCTATGATTTAAGCTGTTTTTTAGTGTTTTTGGAAAAAAACACCCGAATCCAAAACACACCCGAATCCGACAAAAAAAATTCGGTGAGGTTTTGCCAAAACGCGTTCGAACCCAAAACACGGCCGCGGAACCGGACCCAAAACCAAAACACAAAACCCGAAAAATTTCAGGCGCTCATCTCTAATTGTATATCAAGCTTTTATACATCAATTATCAGGGTAGCATGGGCAATACATATACTCCACCACAAAGGAACTTACTGTACATCAACACGTGACAGGCTAATTACATTTTTGCCGATCTGTGTGTTGTACTGAATGCAGCAAAACCAAGAAGTCCCTAAATATATACAATTACAATTCTATTTTGCAATTCTTGTGCAGTAGCAGTCTGTTAGAGGCCGTAGTTGGAAATCTAAGGAAAGAATGGATGTGCACTGGGGACTTTCTGGCTTATATATTTCATAAATATGAAACTCCAATGTTATAATTTTCTTGGTAAGATGAAGTATAAGTGCAGTGACATGTCTGAGAATGTTAATCCTTTTCTAGTGCAGGAACTGAACTGCCATGCTGTGCAAGTATCATATGCTCAGAAGGCTGTCGTGCAGGGTCCTGGAGTGGTATTGATGCTGCTCTGTGGAACCTGCACTTAGATTGCAGGGTGACACCTTACAACCTGTAGCGCTGCTGCAGAACTGCCCAGAGCATCCTAAGGATTTCACATGACTACTACCTTGCTGGTTTCTGACTCCTGGCTCATGAATGATTGCCACTCTGGTTCCTGTCTTCTGGGTTTTGGTAGACTACCTCTCTAGTTCCTCACCTCTCAGCCAACTACCTGCTCTGGCCCTGGACCTCTGGCTATTCCTGAACTTTGCTATACTTGAATCCCCAGTCTCCTCCTTAAATTAAGGTACTGTACAACTTTTTCACTTTAAACTGTTTCTGCCATTGCAAGCCATCTAACCGCTATACAAATACCATTAACCCTGCCACTTAAGAAATGTAGTTACGGACGTGAGGATATATGCCAAGCTAATTGCCAATAGGTTGGGTCCTTTGTTGCCTTCCCTGGTTCACCAGGACCAGGTGGGGTTTGTCCCAGATCGACAGTCCCCGGATAACACCAGGCAAGTTATTGATCTTCTAGATGCCTCCTCTGCGTCTACCGAGCTGCTTTTGTTGCTGTCTCTGGATGCAGAGAAGGCATTCGATCGGCTGCACTGGGGATACCTGCATGAGGTTTTATGTAAATTTGGAATTAGACGTAGAGCTTAACCGCTATTTTGGCCCTGTATTCTAATCCGTCGGCCCGGACCTGTATTAATGACATGCTCTCCGCTCCATTTCAGATTTCAAACGGCACCCGCCAGGGTTGCCTTCTGTCTCCATTAGTTTTTGTTTTAGCCATTGAACCCATGGCGGAAAAAATCAGATCCCACATTTCCATAAAGGGTCCAGCCCTTTTTGGTCATTCTTATAAAGTTTGTCTGTTCGCAGACGATGTATTACTCAGACTTGTAGACCCGATAGTTTCTTTGCAGAATCTCCATGTTGTGTTGAAGGAATATTCTGCTGCTTCTTTCTGTAAATTGAACGGTTCTAATACCGAAGCGCTACCCCTTAATTTTCCACCGGACCTTTTACAATTGTTGAGGACGCAGTATTCCTATAACTGGCAAGATAGAAGCCTGAAATATCTGGGGATCCAGATTACCCCTAGAGTATCGGACCTTATTTCAACTAACTATCCCCCTCTTTTACATAAAATAGTTTTAATGACATCAGATTGGATGTTACAGCATGTCTCGTGGCTGGGAAGAATAGCAGTGCTGAAAATGATGATTCTACCCAAGCTATTATATTTATTTCGCCCTATTCCTATATTGTTACCTGCTCAACTTTTAACAAAATTCCACAGTGCTTTTATTAAATATGTATGGTGAGGCAAGAAGCCGAGACTTGCTCGTAAAACACTATCCCTGCCTAAGTCAAAGGGGGGTCTAGCGTACCCCGATCTCCATACTTACCAATTGGTTTGTATTCTTTCCCAAATAGGCTATTGGGCAGAACGGGAGAAGGCCAAGCCATGGGTGGACCTGGAAAGGGGTCTGATATACCCATTACCACTGTTCGATACTTTGTGGCTGCCGGCTTCGGAGGGTAAAGTACAGATTGCAAAATCTCCAGTGGTTCATTCTACCTCTAAAGCCTGGTTGGAGGTATTGGTCAGACTGGAAGCGCCTGCACTCACTATGGCTAACCTTTCGTTGAAATGTGTGGCTAGCTTAATCCCAGATTTAAGTTTTGATACATGGATAGCTCGGGGAGTTGTTTCCCTTTGGGAGGTAGTTGAACTAGGTTCATTGTTACCATATACCCGATTACAATCTCAGTTGGTATTGTCACACAAGGACTTTTACAAATTTCTTCAATTGAGACATTGCTTACAGGGAACCACTAAACTCCCACATCAAATATCCACATTGCCCAGATATATTCAGGAGTTATTAATTGACAAAGAAGGTAGAGGTAACATTTCCAGGTGGTATGCCCACCTTATTTGACCTCCCACACCTACACGGCTCCCCGCGATGGAAAGATGGGATATAGACCTAGAAAGTACATTGTCTGATGAGGAATGGCATCAGATACTTCGGACCTGTTTCAAGCTGTCCAAATGTGTCTTGCATATAGAACACTTTTATAAATTACTATGTCTATATTTAACCCCAGTTAAATTATTTGCTATGAGTTCCTCCTCATCTAACTTATGTTGGCGTATTTGTGGCAATGTGGGTTCATTGATTCATATATTTTGGTTGTAACACTCTGTATATTTATGTGAATTGTCACTACTGTAACCATTGCTTGAAGTACTGTATATTGATCTACCACTGTGGATGATATTTATATAGGTTACTGATATGTAGGCCGCAGGCATTGTTAATTGGGGCCTGCGGGAGGTTGCCTATGGGATAGCGCAGGGAAGGCGACATGGGAGAGGAGGTGAGCGGTTGGTGGCGCAAGTGAAGGGAAACGGAGAGTGGGAGAGGAAGGAGGCGTTGCGGAAAACGGAGGACAGAGTGACCCGGCAGCTTGGCGAGCAGAGTAGTGTAATTAGGTGTGGAATAACCCCAGTACAGCAGAGCCGCGTCCCGTACAGCAGGGTCGATTCTCGTTCAGCAGAACCGTGTCCCGTACAGTAGAACCGCTTCTAGTACAGGAGAGCCGCTTCATGGAGCCTGGTCTAGCAGAGCCGCTTCTCGGAGCAGGGAGTCAAGCCGATGTGATAGTTGTGTTCAAGCAGTGTGGGAGTGCCATAGGCGTAGCTGAGGACCGGTCCGCTCGGTAACCCGAGCTGGCAGCTAGCTGTCACTGTACCCCAGCGGTATGGAGAGTGTTGATGCTAGCTGAGTTAGACAGTGTCTGATAAGCCTGACTACCCATACTATAACCACTATCAGCATAGCAGGTACATTAAGGCCACACTTATAGATCATACTCCGTATTTATGGCCTATGATGAACTGCTGCAGTGAATAATATATTAGAGGAGGAGGACGAGCCTCACCCTAGACCATTACAGTTAAGGGGCGTTTGGACATGACTATTGCCTGTCCCTCTATTATACCTCAGTAGTGTCCGCCGGAGTAAACTGTATATATTACCCTTTGTACTGGAACGATAAGTTAAGTGTGAACCTTACACAGAATATTTCAGCATCTACACTGAGGATAACTCTACTGTGGCCCCTTATTCCCTGTACGCCGCTATGTACTGAGGATACTGTGACTAGAGCAGCTGACTTTTAGTGGATACTGAGGTCCCTCACACTGCACAAATAAGGGAATCAACATACTGCATATACCCATTTATCATCTGGTTGAACTATAGAGTAGTATTAGCTGTGCCCGCCCAAACGGCTCATCAGTGATAGTGAGAGAGATAGATCACTGTATTTCATACGGAACTGCTCTAATTGAGGTCCCTCATCTGGAGTAAGCTTATGGAATGGAGACGACCAGCAATACTATACTATCTTGCCGTAACCTGATGGGATTCAGGCTGCAGTAACCAACTTAATTACCGCCTATTATAACTTGCAGTGAGAACAAAACACTTTATAATACCCGGGTATTCGCTGAGAAGACATCTAAGGTTTTTATTTTATGGCACCAAGATAAAAAAATTTGTAATTGCATGCAACCAACACTGTATTGGTTGCATGCAATGGTGTGGTGTAATGTGAATAACGGACACTACTGTGTGGTGTAATGTGAATTGGTACTATTCTGTGGCCACGCACCTTCCCAATTTAGCCATTGTTTATTATTATTTTATTTATATAGTGCACACATATTCCGAGCTTACAATCTATGGACCATTATTAGCAGAATTTGCAATCCTTTTGTCCGCATGCTGGGGCTGGATATCATAGGGCAAGGCTGTCCAGCATGCTATTGGCTGGTCAGTGTGATTGCAGAATTTGTTGATGCCTCCTGCCAGCGCAGCCTGGCTGCAACCGCAGGAGGCCCACCGCCATCTTTGTGATCGCAGCGGCTGCTTGTGACGTCACACAGCTGCCCCCGATCACACCTACGCCATGCCCCAGGTTTGCACCGCTACGCCTCAGATTCACCGCCACCGCAGCACTCCATCACCGCCTAGTTGGGCTACCTCTTTGTAATTTTTGCGGTTGGATTGTGTTTTGCAATCCAACCTGAATAAGGGCCTGTGGCCCTCATTCCGACCCGATCGCACACTGCACTTCTTCGCAGCTGTGCGATCGGGTCTGGAATGCGCATGCATGCCGTGCGCATTGCACACGCGCGTCATTGCCCGGCGAGGCAACGATGCTGACAGCGAGGAAAGCGGTTGCAGCGGTGACCGCAAGAAGATTGACAGCAGGAAGGCGTTCTGGGGCGTCAACTGACCACTTGAAGCCGTTTTCGGGGAGTGGTAAGAAAAACGCAGGTGTGTCCAGGTGAACGGAGGGCGGATGTCTGACGTCAAAGCCGGCACACTATTATATTCTCCCTCTATGGGTGTCGTGGACACCCACGGAGGGAGAATATGTCGGGATTGTGGCGGTCGGGATTCCGGCGTCGGTATTTCGACCGCCGGGATTCCGTCCGGCGGCATCTTGACCGCATCCCCAAACACACACAGGTTAATTTTTGTTGGGAGCCAGTTAACCTAGCAGTATATTTTTGGACTGTGGGAGGAAACCGGAGTACCCAGAGGAAACCCACGCAAGCACAGGTAGAATACACAAACTCCACACAGTTAGGAACATGGTGGGAATCGAACCCATGACCTCAGTGCTGTGAGGCAGTAATGCTAACCATTACACCGTCCATACTGCTATGTCCCTATATTGTTGTTGTAAGCCTTCAGCACGCACTGACCCTATTTTAAACACGGGGGGCACCCAAAGGAAACTTTCGCCCTGAGCTCCACAAGGTCTAGAACCGGCCCTGTCACCAATGTAGGATTTTTAAAATAGGATTTTAATTACCTATCGGTAAATCCTTTTCTCGTAGTCCGTAGAGGATACTGGGGTCCATTTAATACCATGGGGTATAGATGGGTCCACTAGGAGCCATGGACACTTTAAGAATTTGATAGTGTGGGCTGGCTCCTCCCTCTATGCCACTCCTACCAGACTCAGTCTAGGAAACTGTGCCCGAGGAGACGGACATACTTCGAGAGAAGGATAGATAAGGATAGTGGTGAGATTCTGAACCAGCACACACAACAAGAGGAAAGCCAAGCTAACCAAACTTGAAACAGGAACAGCAATGGCTGAACCAACATTACTTAACCAAGTAACAGTGCAGGAAGAACGAAGCACTGGGAGGGCGCCCAGTATCCTCTATGGACTACAAGAAAAGGATTTACCAGTAGGTAATTAAAATCCTATTTTCTCTTGCATCCTAGAGGATACTGGGGTCCATTTAGTAAGATGGGGATGTACCAAAGCTCCCAAACCGGGTGGGAGAGTGCTGAAGTTCCTGCAGAACTGATTGACCAAACTGAAGGTCCTCAGAGGCCAAAGTATCGAACGTGTAGAACTTTGCAAACATGTTCGAACCTGACCAAGTAGCTGCTCGGCAGAGCTGCAAAGCCGAAACACCCCGGGTAGCCGCCCAGGAAGAACCCACCGACCTAGTAGAGTGGGCCTATACAGATTTTGGACATGGCAAACTTGCCATGGAATAAGCATGCTGGATAGTAAGTTTGATCCAGTGTGCAATTGTCTGCTTTGAAGCAGGACACCCAATCTTATTGGGATCATAAAGAACAAACAGCGAGTCCGTCTTTCTGTGACGAGCTGTTCTTTTCACATACACCTTCAAAGCCCTCACGACATACAAAGACTTTGAAGTAGCAGAGGTGTCGGTGACAACCGGAACCACAATAGGTTGGTTGATGTGAAGCGCAGACACCACCTTAGGAAGAAATTGCTGACGAGTTCTGAGTTCAGCTCTGTCCTCATGGAAGTTAAATAGGGACTTTTGTTAGACAAAGCTCCCAGCTCTGACACACGTCTTGCTGAAGCCAATGCCAACAGTGTGACGGTCTTCCACGTAAGATATTTTACGTCCAACTCCTGTAACGGCTCAAACCAGTCCGATTGGAGGAAATGCAGCACCACATCGACATCCCAAGGTGCCGTGGGAGGCACAAAGGGGGGTTGGATGTGCAGAACACCTTTCAAGAACGTCTGGACCTCAGGGAGAGAATCCAATTGTTTCTGAAAGAAAATGGACAAGGCCGAAATATGGACTTTTATGGAGCCAAGACGTAGGCCCACATCTACTCCGGCTTGTAGAAAAAACAGGAAACGTACTAGATGGAATTCCACAGCAGAAAATTCTCTGCTCTCACACCAAGAGACATATTTTTTCTAAATACGATGGTAATGCTTAGACGTTACCTCCTTCCTGGCTTGGATCATAGCCGGGATAACCTTGTTAGGGATCCCTCTCCTGGCTAGAATCAGCCGTTCAACTTCCATGCCGTTAAATGTAGCCACTGTAAGTCCTGATAGACGAACGGGCCCTGTTGCAGAAGATCCTTGCGAAGAGGAAGAAGCCACGGATCTTCGAGGAGCAGCTCCAGAAGGTCTGCGTACCAGGTCCTTCTTGGCCAGTCCGGAGCAATTAGAATTGCTTGAACTTATTCCCTTTTTATTCTCTTTAGAATTCTTTGGATCAGAGGAAACACGTACACCATCTGATAGACCCATGGAGTCGTCAGGGCGTCTACTGCCACCGCCTGTGGGTCTCTCGGCCTGGAACAATACCGCTTGAGCTTCTTGTTGAGACGAGAGGCCATCATGTCGATCTGTGGATATCCCCATCGACTTGTCAAGCACCTGGACACTTCCAGGTGAAGGCCCCACTTCCCCGGGTGCAGGTCGTGTCTGCTGAGGAAGTCTGTTTCCCAGTTGTCTATTCCCAGAATGAAGACCGCTGACAACACCACAGTGTTTCTCTCTGCCCAGTGGAGAATTCTTGACACCTCTGACATTGCTACTCTGCTTTTCATTCCGCCCTATTGGTTTATGTACGTACTGCCGTCACATTGTCTGAGTGGACCTGAATGGCCTGACCTTGAAGAAGATGTGAGGCCTGCAGAAGTGGGTTGTATATGGCCCTGAGTTCCAGAATATTGATTGGAAGGATGATTTCCTGACTGGACCATCTTCCTTGAAACTGCACCCCCTGAATGACTGCTCCCCAACTTCTGAGGCTTGCGTCTGTGGTTCACAGAATCCAATTCTGAATTCCGAACCTCCGATCCTCGACGAGGTGAGAAGTCTGTAGCCACCACAAAAGGGAGTTCCTCGCTTTTGGCGACAGACGGATCCTCTAGTGCATGTGAAGATGCGATCCGGACCATTTTTCCAACAGATCGAGCTGGAAGGGTCTTGCCTGAAACCTTCCGTATTGAAGAGCCTCGTAAGAGGCCACAATTTTCCCCAGAAGGCGAATGCACAGATGCACCGATATCCGGGTAGGCTTCAGGGCATCCGAATCATCGACTGGATCACTAATGCCTTTTCCAACGGTAGGAACACCTTCTGTGACTCCATATCCAGTATCATTCCGAGGAATGGGAGCCTCCGTGTTGGCTCTAGGTGAGATTTCGGAAAGGTTCAGAATCCACCGATGATCCTGGAGAAGTTTGGTTGAGAGAGCAATACTGTCCAGCAACCTTTCCCTGGATGGTGCTTTTATCAGGAGATCGTCCAGGTACGGAATTATGTTCACTCCCTGTTTGCAGAGTGGAAACATCTTCTCTGCCATCACCTTGGTGAACACACTCGGTGCCGAAAAGAGACCAAATGGCAGGGCCTGGAACTGGTAGTGACAGTCCTGCAGTGCAAACTGTAGGTAAGCTTGATGAGGTGGCCAGAACGGAATGTGAAGGTACGCATCCTGGATATACAGAGACACTAGGAATTCCCCCTCCTCCAGACCTGAGCTCACCGCTCTCAGAGACTCCATCTTGAATTTGAACACTCGTAAGTACGGGTTCAACGACTTGAGGTTCAAAATTGGTCTTACCGAACAGTCCGGTTTTGGTACTACAAACAAGTTGGAATAGTACCCCTTGTTTAACTGATGAGGTGGAACTGGAACAATGACGTGGGTCTGTACTAGTGTTTGGATGGCATGTTGTAAAGTTATACTTACCTCTTGTGAAACTGGCAAGCCTGATTTGAAGAATCTGTGAGGTGGGAGCTCTTGGAACTCCAGTCTGTAGCCCTGGGAAACAAGATTTATGACCCAGGGATCCTGGCACGAATTTGACAGATTTGACTGAAGAATTGTAGGCGAGCTCCCACCTGACAGCCTTCCAGGCATTGCAGTGCACCGTCATGCTGAAGTCTTTGACTAAGCAGAGCCTGAGCTCTTTTCCTGAGCACCTGCTGTTGCTGGTATGCGTGGCTTACCTCTTGCGACGCTGGAGGACGTAGAAGCACCTCTGGATTTGCCCTTTAACTTGGCCGTCCAAAAGGACTGTAACTTAGAAGATGAATAAGTCTTCTTGGTTGGGGAGGGGCTGCGAAAGGAAGATACGTAGACTTACCCGCAGTAGCTGTGGAGATCCATTTGTCTAATTCATCTGCGAACAAGGCCTCTCCTGTGAATGGTAGGCTTTCCACGCCTTTCCTGGAATCCGCGTCAGCAGTCCACTGGCGTAGCCACAAGCCTCTGCGTGCCAACACTGCCATAGTGGTGGTGCGTGCATTAAGCACGCCTAATTTCTTTATGGCTTCCACAATAAAGTTCGCAGAGTCCTGAATATGCTGCAGGAGTAAGACAACATCCCCCCTGGATAAGGAATCTAACCCCTGTATTAGGTTACCTGACCATTTTGCAATGGCTTTAGTGATCCACGCACATGCAATAGTGGGTCTTTGGGCCACCAGCTGTGTACACTGATTTGAGTGTAGTCTCAGTTTTACAATCAGCCGTGTCTTTCAGGTAGGCCGCACCAGGAACAGGCAATACGATTTTACATGACAGCCTAGAGCAGGCATTCCCAACCACTGTCCTCGAGGCACACCAACAGTGCAGGTTTTAGTGATATCCAGGCTTCAGCACAGATGACTTAATTAGTAGCTCAGTTATTTTGATTTAACCATCTGTGCTGCAGCCTGGATATCACTAAAACCTGCACTGTTGGTGTGCCTTGAGGACCGTGGTTGGGAATGCCTGGCCTAGAGACTGATGCGACCACTATCGGTGTATTTTTCTATTTTTTCCTATCCTCCAGAGGAAAAGGAAATTATGAGAGCAACCTTTTGTGGATCTGAAACTTCTTATCAGGATTAACCCAAGGTTCTTCAAACAGGGTATTCAATTCCTTTGACACAGGAAAAGTGACTGAGGCCAGAGATCGCTTTGGCGGACCAATGGGAGGGGATTGAGACGCTGTCTTGGGGACTGAGTCTCTGTTCATAAACTCATCCACAGTCTGTTTTAAGTATTGCGTCTCTTTCTCACTGCGTGACAATTTTGTAGAAAGAGTTGAGATCTTTCCCTTAAGAGAATTAACCCATTCTGGTTCATCCCCGCTAGTCTGTGAACCCTGAGTACCCGGTAGTGAGCCCCCTGGTGAAGAGGAACACTCTGCGGTACAAGACACACACTCTTTGCCTGACATAATGTAATGTGACAGCACACACACACAGGAAAGGTTAAGCACAATTAACCTACAAAGAGTCCTTCAGGGAGACACAGAAATATTAAGAGCCAGCCCCCACCGCATTACGCCCCGTTTAGAAGCCGTGCGTCTCCATACCCTCATGCCGCCATAATGGCCGGCGCCCCGCTAGCCGGGACGCCGTCTCAGTACTCACCACTTCATTCTTCTGGCTCTGTTAGGGGTAGCGGCGTGCTACGGGACTGTATGCTCGCCGTGATGGGCTTGCGAATAAGTCCCTCATGAGCTCAGTGTCCTGTCAGTGGGGAACGGGACCATTAACCCTTCAAGAGGTTGGGCCCCCCCCCCCAAGTCCCACGAAGCAGGCAGGCTGGTGCCACCAGCCCTGCCTGAAAATAACAAACATATATAATAAATGCAGAAAACTCATCATGGGCTTCCTTCAGCGTGACCGGTTCCTCCGGGCACATTTTCTAAAGGTTGATTCTATATCGGAGGGGCTGAAGGGACCTTGTGACGTATTGAGGGGAGGAGCTATGTCACCAGGGGGAGGAGCTACGGGCGAACAGGGTACCCGAAAAGTACCCTCGCGGGCTCGCTTAGCTCGCAACGCTTCGGGCACGGTGGCTCGCTTCGCTCACCACCTAATTACTAAAGGTAATAGTTGGTGGCGTAGATAGTAGAGGAACTATCCCGCTGGCCTAGCTCCTCCCCCTTGCGTCGTAACTCCTCCCCCTTACGGAAAAGGTCCCTTAGCCCACTTGATTCTAGCATTTACCATTTTCTAA
The DNA here is from genome assembly GCF_028390025.1 of Pseudophryne corroboree. NCBI lineage: Eukaryota > Metazoa > Chordata > Amphibia > Anura > Myobatrachidae > Pseudophryne > Pseudophryne corroboree. The sequence goes on from NC_086448.1 coordinate 528,934,775, forward strand.
ACTGAGTCTGGTAGAAGGGGCATAGAGGGAGGAGCCAGCCCACACTATCAAATTCTTAAAGTGCCCATGGCTCCTAGTGGACCCGTGTATACCCCATGGTACTAAATGGACCCCAGTATCCTCTGGGACGTAAAAGAAAATAGGATTTTAATTACCTACCGGTAAATCCTTTTCTCGTAGTCCGTAGAGGATGCTGGGGACCACATTAGTACCATGGGGTATAGACAGGTCCACTAGGAGCCACTAGCACTTTAAGAGTTTGAGCGTGTGGGCTGGCTCCTCCATCTATGCCCCTCCTACCAGACTCAGTCTAGAAACTGTGCCCAAGGAGACAGACAACTTCGAGAGAAGGATTTTACACAGATAGTGGCCAGATTCACACCAGCTCACACATACAAGGCAAACCAAGCTAACCAGATTGAAACATCAGCAACGGCTGAACAATGGGGGTCATTCCGAGTTGATCGCTCGCTAGCAGTTTTTAGCAGCCATGCAAACGTTATGCCGCTGCCCACTGAGAGTGTATTTTAGCTTAGCAGAAGTGCGAATGAAAGGATCGCAGAGCGGCTACGAAAAAATGTTGTGCAGTTTCAGAGTAGCTTCAGACCTACTCAGCGCTTGCAATGACTTCAGACTATTCAGTTCCTGTTTTGACGTCACGAACACGCCCTGCGTTCGCCCAGCCACGCCTGCGTTTTTCCTGGCACGCCTGCGTTTTTTTCGAACACTCACTTGACACCCAGAAACGCCCACTTCCTGTCAATCACTCTGCGGCCAGCAGTGTGACTGAAATGCTTCGCTAGACCTTGTGTGAAACCACATCGTTCGTTGTAATAGTACGACACACGTGCGCATTGCGCCGCATGCGCAGTAGTGCCATTTTTTTGCCTGAACGCTGCGCAGCGACCGAAAACAGCTAGCGATCAACTCGGAATGACCCCCAATATTACTTAACCAAGTAACAAAACAGTACTTAACCAAGAACTAAGCAGTACTGAACTAAGTAACCACTGCAGGATCATGAAGCGCTGAGCGGGCACCCAGCATCCTCTACGGACTACAAGAAAAGGATTTACCGGTAGCTAATTAAAATCCTATTTTCTCTTACGTCCTAGAGGATGCTGGGGTCCACAGTAGTACCATGGGAATGTACCAAAGCTTCCAGAACGGGAGGGAGAGCGCGGAGGCTCCTGCAGAACTGATTGATCAAACTTAAGGTCCACAGAGGCTAAAGTATCGAACCTGTAGAATTTTGCAAACGTGTTCGACCCAGACCAAGTAGCCGCTCGGCAAAGCTGTAAAGCCGAGACACCCCGGGAAGCCTCCCAGGAAGAACCCACCTTACGAGTAGAGTGGGCCTTAACAGACGTAGGACACAGAAATCCTGGCGTAGAATACGCATGCTGGATAGTGAACCTGATCCAGCGAGAGATTGTCTGCTTAGAAGCAGGACACCCAAGTTTCTTGGGATCATACAGAACAAACAGAGAGTCCAATTTTCTGTGACGAGAAGTCCTCTTCACATAAATTTTCAGAGCCCTTACGACATCCAAGGACTTTGATGAAATTAAGGAGTCAGTAACAACTGGCACCACAATAGGTTGGTTGATATGAAATGCCGACACAACCTTCTGAAGGAACTGCTGACGTGTCCAGAGCTCAGCTCTATCTTCACGGAAGATCAAGTAGGGGCTCTTACAAGACAAAGCCCCAAACTCCGACACACGTATAGCAGAAGCAAAGGCCAACAAAGTGAGAGCCTTCCACGTGAGAAATTTGACCTCAACCTCCAGTAGATGTTCGAACCAATCCGATTGGAGGAACTGCAATACCACGTTAAGATCGAAGGGCGCCGTAGGCGGCACAAAGGGAGGCTGGATGTGCAAAACCCCCTTCAGAAAAGTCTGAACCTCAGGGAGGGAAGCCAACTGTTTCTGGAAGAAAATGGATAGGGACGAAATCTGCACCTTTACGGATCCCAACCTCAGGCCCATATCCACACCTGCTTGCAGGAGGAGGAGAAACCATTCAGTTGAAACGCCACCGTAGGAAACTTCTTGGACTCACACCAAGATACATATTTTTTCCAAATACGATGGTAATGTTTAGACGTTACCCCTTTCCTAGCCTGTATCAGGGTAGGAATAACCTTGTTCGGAATGCCCTTCCGAGCTAATATCTGACGTTCAACCTCCATGCCGTCAAACGTAGCCATGGTAAGTCTTGATAAGCGAACGGCCCCTGCTGCAGCAGGTCCACCCGAAGAGGAAGAGGCCTCGGCTCTTCTAGCAGTAGATCCAGAAGATCCGCGTACCAAGCCCTTCTTGGCCAGTCCGGAGCAATGAGGATTGCCTGAACTCTTGTTCTCCTTATGAGTTTTAGAACTCTTGGAATGAGTGGAAGTGGAGGAAACACGTACACCGACTGGAACACCCACGGAGTCACTAGGGCGTCCACCGCCACGGCTTGCAAGTCCTTCGACCTGGAACAATACCGCCGAAGCTTCCTGTTGAGACGAGAGGCCATCATGTCTATTTGAGATACACCCCAAAGATCTGTTACCTCCGTGAACACCTCCAGATGGAGTCCCCACTCTCCTGGATGGAGATCGTGTCTGTTGAGGAAGTCCACTTCCCAGTTGTCCACTCCCGGAATGAAGATTGCTGACATCGCCAACGCGTGCTTTTCTGCCCAGAGGATGATTCTTGTTACGTCTGACATTGCAGCTCTGCTCTTCGTTCCGCCCTGTCGGTTTATGTAAGCCACCGTCGTTACATTGTCCGACTGCACTTGAATGGCTCTATCTCGCAGAAGATGGGCCGCTTGGAGAAGACCATTGTAGATGGCTCTTAGTTCCAGAATGTTTATTGGAAGGCTGGATTCCAGGCTTGACCAACGTCCTTGAAAGGTTTCCCCCTGAGTTACTGCGCCCCAGCCCCGGAGACTTGCATCCGTGGTTAGAAGGACCCAGTCCTGAATCCCGAACCAGCGGCCCTCCAGTTGGTGAGGTTGTTGCAGCCACCAGAGGAGTGAAATCCTTGCTTTCGGCGATAGACGTATTCTCTGGTGCATGTGTAGATGAGATCCCGACCACTTGTCCAGGAGATCCAGCTGGAAGGGCTGAGCATGAAACCTTCCAAACTGTAGCGCCTTCTAAGAGGCCACCAACTTCCCCAGAATGCGAATACACTGATGAACCGAAACCCGGGCTGGCTTCAGGACATCCCGGACCATTGTTTGTATCACCAACGCTTTCTCCTCTGGGAGAAACACCCTCTGCACTTCCGTGTCGAGGATTATTCCAAGAAAAGACAACCTCCTGGTCGGCTCCAAATGTGATTTTGGTAGGTTCAGGATCCAACCGTGTTCCCTGAGCAGATGAGTCGTGAGAACAATGGACTGCAACAACGTCTCCCTGGACGATGCCTTTATCAGCAGATCATCCAGATATGGGATTATGTTCACCCCCTGTCTGCGGCAGAGAACCATCATCTCCGCCATCACCTTGGTGAACACCCTCGGTGCTGTGGAGAGGCCGAATGGCAGTGCCTGAAATTGATAGTGACTGTCTAAAAGTGCAAATCTGAGATAAGCCTGGTGCGGCAGCTGTCAGCATCCGGAGTCTTACCTCCGGTTCTAGTCCCTCGGCCTTCTTGTTGGTTGGCTGGTGTCGAAGTCAAAAATATTACATAGCTGGAACATCCAAACTCCACACATTATAAGTCGCTATGCTTGCGAATACGCACAGCATGCACAGCAATATATGGTAACATACGCACTCACACAGACATGCCACAAATATATATTCAACACATATTTCATACAGCACATAAATTAAACATATCAAGCACTAGACATTATAAGGTTTTAAATTATATAATGGAGTATAACGTCCTGTATGGTTATTGTTGGAGCGGAGCAAGATGGACATGTCGTGCTTGGTGTCAAAGTAATCAGATTAATGTGTGGATTCATTTGATGCCTGTGGTTAAGTTGTAGCTCATTGCAACAATTAGTTATGATTGAATGTATGAATATGAAGCCACAATTCAACTGAGAACAAGAGACATCCTGTTTCTTCAAGGCTGGACATTGCTTGCATATGAACTGACCAATGACTCATCATGAATGAGAAAGTTCCCTCCCCTGGACCAATAACAGAAGACCCAGTCCCAGACCTATACTCCCCCAACATACACAGTGTATAGCTGATCCCAGATATAAGAAGTTCTGTTGTTTGCTGGGTGCTGATCGAGATGGTGTTTTGCTGATACTCTGCTGCTGTGGGCATTGAGGGAGAGCTAAAGATGGAGGAAATGGAGCAAAGTGGGCATAAAGTGCATTGAGGGAGATGGTAATTGCATGCTGGCCGTGACTATGATTTCTTTTGTAACAATTGCTTCCTATGAAAATGTACTCTGTAACCATATATATACTATACATGTGATATATTGTATACATACCCTTTTAAATATCAAATATACACAATGAGCATTGGACCTCAATCAGACAATGTGTGTACTTGTTTTCTCTTAAGGGATGTAGTGTTTGCGACGTACAGCACACTTTTATTGTATATGGTAATAAAATGCGCCTTGCGTCAACAACATATATTAGCGCTGGCATTTTAGATAATTGTTAGCAATAGATCTGACTCTTACACTGGTGTGGCTGCGACGGATAGGAGCTGCGGTAGCGAGGTCCTCCGGTGCGGCTGCCGGGCATCTGGAGGCCGGGATCCGGGTCCTGGGGAGCTGAGCATGGCAGCCAGAGGTGTCTGTTTCCCGGTGTCCTGTTGCTGGAGTGCGGCGTCTGGGAGGCTGAGGCCAAAGGTAGTGGCTGTGTGCTGGTGCCACATGTGTCCTCTGTGCAGGGAGCAGCCATGTTGGAGACCAAGCCTAGCCAACAGGTATCCCAGTTCGCGTCCAGCCAATTCGGTGCAGTCTTTCCTTATAAAAAGGGGTGGATGCTTAGCTATGGTGCCAGTGCTTCAAATTACTTGCAGCTGTAAGGTGCTCAAGCTCTGTGCTCCCAGGTTAACCCCTGGAATCCTGGTTCTGCTGTGGCCGCCCGGTGGTGAGTTCTGTTATTGCAGTGATTTGCTCTAAGTCCACCGCCTCTTGCAGTTTAACCACTGGGTCCACTATCCAGTAGAGGGTCTCCGTTTGCAGAGGGTGCTCACAGCGATCCTCTCTTTTCAACATCATATCACAAGTCATCTCTCCATTCAGTGTTCTTCAGCATCGTTTACAAATCACAAGTCATCTCTCCATTTAGTGTTCTTCAGCATTGTTTACAAATCACAAGTCATCTCTTCATTCAGTGAACTTCAGCATTGTTTACAAATCATAAATCACTTCATTCAGTATCCTTCATCATTGTTTACTAGTCACGAACATTTCGTCCTTCAGAATTCACTCAGACTTATCTCCTCGCCGTTGTGTATGATTGAAGTCTCATTAAAACTGAACTAATCTTTCCTCAGTGTTTCGTTCTCAGTCATTGATCAGTCATAACATAGTAACATAGTATTTGGGGTTGAATAGAGGCAAATTGCCCATCGTGTTCAACCTGTATTAAGTTGTGATGATTCTATTTAAGTTGTGATGATTCTAGTCGTCAGATCCCCAACTCAAACCGAGCGTGACAGCAGTCAAATCGGAATGTGGAGGTATGCATCCTTGATATCCAGGGATACCAGAAACTCTCCCTCCTCCAGACCTGAAATAACTGCTCTGAGAGACTCCATTTTGAATTTGAACACCCTCAGGTAAGGGTTCAACGATTTAAAGTTCAAAATGGGCCTGACCGAACCATCCGGCTTTGGTACCACGAAAAGGTTTGAATAATAACACTTGTTTTGTATATGAGGTGGAACTGGGACAATGACCTGTGACTTTTCCAATTTTAGGATGGCTTCCTGTAGAATAGCCCTGTCTGTCAGCAAAGCTGTCAAGCCTGATTTGAAGAATCGGTGAGGCGGGAGTTCTTGAAACTCCAGTCTGTACCCCTGGGACACAATATCCTGTACCCAGGGATCCAGGCCGTATGACACCCAGACGTGGCTGAAACGTCTGAGCCTCGCACCCAGCTCCGTCCTCCAGGCTTTGTGGTCCACCGTCATGCTGAGGCTTTTGAGGAACCAGAAGCAGGTCTCTGGTCCTGGGAGCCTGCAGGTGCAGGCTTTTTGGATTTTGCACGACCACCTCTAAAGAAAGTGGTAGGAGGCTTGGACTTTTTTGCCTTAGCGGTCCGAAAGGACTGCGGCACAGCTGAAGAAAATCGTTTCTTCGTAGGTGTAGCAGAGGAAAGGAAAGGTGACTTACCTGCGGTTGCCGTGGAATCCACGCATCCAACGCTTCCCCAAATAGAGCCTGACCTGTGTAGGGTAGGTTCTCCACACTTCTCCTGGATTCCGCGTCTGCAGACCATTGACGTAGCCAGAGTCCCCTGCGGGCTGAGACCGACATGGAAGATATCCGTGCAGTCAACGTACCCAGGTCCTTCATGGATTCCACCATGAACCCCGCAGAATACTGTATGTTACGTAAAAACAATTCAATGTCACTTCTATCCATTGTATCCAAATCCTTTAGTAATGTGCCTGACCCCTTTACTATGGCTTTAGAAATCCATGCACAGGCAATAGTGGGCCTTAACGCCACTCCTGAAGCAGTGTAAATGGATTTGAGCGTAGTGTCAATCTTATGATCATCCGGTTCATTTAACGCGGTAGATCCAGGTACAGGTAAATACCACCTTTTTAGACAGTCTGGAGACAGATGCATCAACAATGGGTGGGTTTTCCCATTTTTTTCGTGTCTTCTGTAGGGAAGGGAAAAGCAACCAGAACCCTTTTTGGGATCTGGAATTTTTTCTCTGGGTTATCCCAGGATTTTTCAAATATAGCGTTTAATTCTTTAGACGCAGGGAAGGTTAGCGAGGCTTTCCTATTGTCAGTGAAGTAAGCCTCCTCAACCTGCTCAGGTGTTGTGTCATTTATGTTTAACACATCTCTAATGGCCTCAATCATGAGCTGCACCCCCTTAGCAAGGGATGCCGCCCCCCTCAGCACATCCCCCTCACCGTCTGCAGTATCAGAATCGATATCCGTGTCATCTTGCATAATTGGGGCAAGTTTCTGTGGGAACATGCTAGGGGATTTTGCCAGAATAGGGACAGAGCCTGATCAAACTGCCATAGAGTTCTTTAATACCTGAGTTTCAGTCTCAGTATTAACTACCCTAGTAGAGATCTGAGAGATCATTCCTTTGATAGAATTTAACCACTCAGGCTCAACAATAGGGATCGGAGACAAAGCATTACAATCCTGTGTACATGGAATGGATCCTTCCTGAGAGGAAACCTCTTCTGCAGCATATGACACAGAGTCCCTAGACATGGCTATGTGAGATATTAAACACCCACACACACAGGGAAATGACAGACACAGTTTCCCCCCAAGTATGCCACAGAGAGACGGAGATTGGAGCCAACCCACATACAGCGCTCTTTGAGGTAGAAATAATAAAACTACCAGCGCTGTCTGTGTACCTTAATAGACTACACAGACTTTAGATACCCCCCCCCCTTCTACAACCCCCTGGTACCACACAGGATAGCTGGAGTTGCTTGGAGGGACAGCTCTCCATGTCAGCATCTGTGTACAGGAACTGCAGGCAGGAAAATGGCGCTGAACGCTGCTGGGTCCGTTCTTAGGAGAAGCTCCGCCCCCCGAACATGGCGCTGCTTCCCGCTCTTCATTATATTATACTGGCCTGGGGATTTCTGCTGGCAGCGATCCGGGGACCCGGAGAGGCTTGCCGACCGGTATAGGGTATAGGCGCTGGCTTAGGGCGCCCCTCACAGCGCTGCACCATGTACCGCTGAGCCCCGGGGCGCAGTTAGTACTGCGCTCCCTAACCTGTTGGCGCCATCTTCACACCGGCTCCCCGCTTGCCTGGGGGGCCAGTGACTCACTCGCCACCAAAGTCTTCTGGCTCTGTAAGGAGGTGGCGGCAAGCTGCAGGAGTGAGCGGTCGCCTGGAGCGGCTAACGATCAGCACCCTCAGGAACTCAGTGTCCTGTCAGCGGAGATAGTGGCTCAGACCCCGCAGGGCAGACACTACTCCCCCCCTTAGTCCCACGAAGCAGGGAGGCTGTTGCCACCAGCCTCCCTGTAAAACAACAAACTCAAAAAAAAACTTTTACTAGTGAAACTCTGGAGAGCTCCCCTAGCTGTGACCGGCTCCTCCGGGCACATTTTCTAAACTGAGTCTGGTAGGAGGGGCATAGAGGGAGGAGCCAGCCCACACTCTCAAAGTGCCAGTGGCTCCTAGTGGACCCATCTATACCCCATGGTACTAATGTGGACCCCAGCATCCTATAGGACGTAAGAGAAATAAACGTTATGGTAAGAACTTACCGTTGATAACGTGATTTCTCTTATGTCCACAGGTATCCACAGGATAACATTGGGATATTGTCGAGCGACAGCGAAAATGGCACCAACACGGTCACGAGCTTTCTGGCCTCCCAGGATGCATTGGGGCCTCCACTATATAGTCCCGCCCACTGACTCAGTCAGATCAGTTCTTTCCACAGCGATTATAGGCAGGAACATTAGGTAGAGACCTGTACAGGCGATAAGAACACACATGCACACCCTTCCATACAAGACGGAAGAGGTTTTTAGTGTTTGTCTAGATCCTCAAATCAGATGCGTCCGGGTGGGATCCCTGTGGATACCTGTGGACATAAGAGAAATCACGTTATCAACGGTAAGTTCTTACCATAACGTTTATTTCTCTGGCTGGGTCCACAGGATTATCCACAGGATAACATTGGGATTCCCAAAGCCATTTTAGTGGTGGGGACGCTCCTGATTGCACAGGAGGACCTTTCGCCCGAAGTCTGCGTCATGAGAGGCAAAAGTATCCAAGGCATAATGTCTGATGAATGTGTTTATGGAAGACCATGTGGCTGCCTTACATATCTGTTCTGCTGATGCACCCTGTTGTGCTGCCCAAGAAGGACCTACCTTACGTGTAGAGTGTGCAGAGACATTAGCCGGAATAGGGAGATCTGCATGAGAATAAGCTTCAGATATTACCACTCGGAGCCATCTCGCCAGCGTCTGTTTACTAGCAGGCCAACCTCTCCTATGGAATCCGTAGAGGATGAAGAGGGAATCTGTTTTCCTGATGGCACTAGTACGATCTATATAGATTTTTAAAGACCGGACCACGTCCAGTGACGCTTCTCCCGCAGATAGTCCCGATACCTGAAAAGCTGGGAGTACAATCTCTTCATTCAGGTGAAACTTTGACACCACCTTTGGAAGATAACTAGATCTCGTTCTGAGAACTGCTCTGTCTGGAAAAAAACTTAGGAAAGGAGACTTACATGATAATGCTCCTAAATCTGACACTCTTCTGGCTGACGCCATTGCCAGTAAAAAAAGAACTTTAATCGTTAACCACTTAAGATCCGCTCTCTCAAGTGGTTCAAACAAAGGACCCTGGAGAAATTTAAGAACTAAATTCAAATCCCAAGGAGCTGCAGGAGGAACAAATGGAGGTTGAATATGTACTACTCCTTGGAAAAACGTACGTACATCCTGTAGGTCAGCAATCTTCTGCTGAAACCATACAGTCAACGCTGAGACTTGCACCCTCAAGGAAGCAACCTTCAACCCCTTATCCAATCCTGCCTGCAGAAAATCCAAAATTCTAGCTACTTTAAAGGCTCTTGGATTGTATTTTTTTCCAGAACACCAATGAATATAGGCTTGCCATATTCTATGATATACACGGGCCGAAGAAGGCTTTCTTGCTCTAAGCATGGTTTGGATTACTTGCTTTGAAAATCCTTTAGCCTCTAAGATAGAGGTTTCAACAGCCACGCCGTCAAAGACAGGCGATCCAAATGACTGTGACAACAAGGACCCTGCATTAACAGATCTGGACGTTGAGGGAGCAGTATCGGTGCTTCCACGGACATTCTCCACAGATCTGTGTACCAATGCCTTCTTGGCCAAGCTGGAGCTATTAGAATCATTGCTCCTTTTGCCTGTTTTATCTTTCTCACTACTCTGGGTAACAGAGATATTGGAGGGAACAGATATGCCAGCTGAAACCTCCATTCTACTGACAGTGCGTCTACCAGGACTGCTCCTGGGTCCCTTGTTCTTGATCCGTACCTCGGAACTTTGTTGTTTAGACGAGACGCCATAAGGTCTATCTCCGGTAGACCCCATCTGTTCACCAGTGTCTGAAACACTTCTGGGTGTAGTGCCCATTCGGTTTCCTGAATGGTGTGCCGACTGAGAAAATCCGCTTCCCAATTTAGTACACCCGGGACAAATACTGCTGACAATGCTGGGAGATGGAGTTCTGCCCACTTTAGAATGGGAGTTACTTCCTCCATCAGACTCTTGCTGTGAGTCCCTCCTTGATGATTTAGGTATGCTACTACCGTCGCATTGTCTGAGCGGATCTGGACTGGTCTTTCTTGTAGATTGTCCTTTGCCTGAACTAGGGCCAAGTAAATGGCTCTTATTTCTAACAGATTTATCGGCAGGCGACTTTCCCTTGCGGTCCATTTTCCCTGGAACCATAGGCTTCCGAGTACCGCCCCCCAACCTTGCAGGCTGGCATCTGTCGTCAGGACTTGCCACTCTTTTATCCAAAATGATCTCCCCTTGTTTAAATGGTCTGTCTGTAGCCACCATGCTAGAGACCTTTTTACATTTACTGGAATCTTTATCATCTGCTTCTTTATTGTTTGATGATTTCCGTTCCATTTTGTCAAAATGAGATGCTGCAATGGTCTGGAGTGGAATTGCGCATATTCCACCATGTCGAACGTTGATACCATCAGACCCAACAGTCGCATTGCTGCATGGACTGACATTGTCTGGGCTTGCAACGCTTCCTGAGCCATGACCTGCACCTTGACTATTTTCTTCTCTGGTAAGAGAACTCTCTGTAGGTCTGAATCCAATATGGCTCCCAAATGAACCATCCGCTGTGATGGATTCAGGGACGACTTCTCCCAATTTATGAGCCACCCGTGTCTCTGTAAACAAACTATCGTCTGTTGGAGATGGCTCAACAGTAAATCTTGCGACTGTGCTAAGATTAATAGGTCGTCTAGGTATGGGAATATCCTTATCCCTTGTTTGCGCAGACAAGCTGCCATAACCACCATGATCTTGGTAAATACCCTGGGTGCTGTAGCTAGCCCGAAGGGCAGAGCTTGGAACTGGAAGTGTTCCTTGAGGATGGCAAACCTGAGGTAACACTGATGTGATAGTGCTATAGGCACATGTAGGTAAGCATCCCGCACATCCAGAGATACCATATAGTCTCCCGGTTCCATAGCCAACATTATGGAGCGTAACGTCTTTATGTGGAACTTCGGGATCCATATGTAATTGTTCAACATCTTCAGATTTAGAATTGGTCGATATGACCCATTTGGTTTCTGGATTAGAAACAGATTGGAGTAATACCCCTGTCCCTTTTGTGATGGAGGTACTGGGACAATCACACCTGACTGCAGTAATTTTTGGACTGCTTCTTGCAGGGCATTGGCCTTCGACTCTATACGAGACGGGCTGGTGCAAAAAAATCTTTGAGGAGGCTGCCTCCTGAATGGGAACCCATACCCCTGAGATATTACCTTCTGCACCCAGGCATCTGTTGTTGACTGTTGCCATGTGTGTGCAAATTGCAGGAGTCGGCCCCCAACCCTGGAATCCTCCAGGCAGAGGCCCGTCTCTTCAGGCTGAGGGCTTTTGTTCAGGTTTGGAAGCTGGCTTTTTGCTAGCCCACTGCTTACTACCCCTGGATTTAAACTGGGGTTGTTTAGGCTCCTCTTTACCTTTCGCTTTGTTTTGCCAGCGAAATGAGCGAAATTTTAAACCCTTGGACTTAGGGTTGTAGGTAGCCGGAAATCTGACCTTCTTCGATTCAGCCTCTGACTGTAGGATATCCGATAAAGGTTTTCCAAATAATATATTACCCACGAAAGGCAATGCTTCCAATTCCTTCTTGGACTCCGCATCTGCCTTCCAGGTCCGTAGCCAGACTGCTCTGCGAGCGACTACTGCCAGGGCTGAAGCTTTAGAAGCAACAGTGCCTACATCAATGGCTGCTTCTTCTAAATACTGGGCAGATTGTCTTAAACGGCAAAGACGATCCTCTTGCTCCCTAGTAGGAGAGGGGATGTCATTCTCTAGTTCCTCTATCCATTCGCCCATTGCCTTTGCTACCCAGGCCGAAGCCATAGCAGGTCTTACCACTGCACCCACAAGAGAAAAAATATTTTTCAATAGGCTCTCTACCCTCCTGTCTGTGACATCATTCAAAGAGGTAGATGACAGTGGCAAAGCAGATTTGTGCACTAGTCGCAGGACATGTGCATCTACTTTTGGAGGAACTTCTCTCTTCGAACAATCTCCAGCAGGAAATGGATAATAAGAATCCCATCTCCTAGGAATCTTATACTTTTTACCGGGCGCTGCCCAAGACTCATCCATCATTTCCGTCAACTCCTCTGACGCTGGAAATTCAGCTTTCACTGACTTTGTTCGTTTGAATACAGGTGCTTTTGCTTTTAACGCTGTCTTGGCTGGTTCTTCCAGAGAAAGCACAGCCTTTACTGCATTAATGAGTTCAGCTACATCATCTGAACTAAAGCTCTGCGACTGATCATCATACGGAGTTGAATCTATTGTTTCCGCATCATCATCCGATGTATCCTCTTGTGTAGTCTGCCATACAGACGTATCTGTCTTAGTCTTACCTACCCCTTGGTTGCTTGTAGAGGCTACTGGAACCAAACCATAGGAAGGGAGCTGCATGTATGGGTTTATAGTGTAACCTAACCCTTGAGGTGGTGCTACTGGAGCTAACCTGTCCGCTATTGAAGACAGAGTCTTTGCGAACATATTCCATGGTGGTTCTACTGGAGGTTGAACTAACTCCTGTTTTTTACTTCGCTGAAAAGCGAAACAGTTTGCACACAAACCCTCATAAGTGACCAATTGAATCATATCAATTACCCCTGACTTACAAGATAAGCATGTTAGGGCTGTAGGAGTGCTTGACAAATTCTCCTCATCACTTTTGCCGCTCACAGACATTTTTTCTGATATTGACTACACAATTTTGTGACTGAACCACACCCTATAATCAGTATATAGAGGTGAAATCAATCTGACCACAGTGCACCTGATTTGAGGGTCAGAACAGGACTGACATTACACAGAAAAGTCAGCACACATACTAGCAGTCAGTCACATGTTAAAGCATTAGACATTGTCATATGAGAATACAACCTCCATAATAACTTATACATAAGTAGGAAAATTGTACTTCTGTTTAACTGGTTCTTTTTCAACATAACATGCAGAAAACACAGTAATATACAGGTCTCATATGCAATAGGTACTAAAAATTAACAGTGCACACTAAGAAGTAGAAGGAATTTTTAGTACTGTATACCCTGCCTCCAGGGAGCGGGATACAGGGAGACTCACCACACTTCCATATCCAAGCAAAGACGCTCGAAAGACGCTGAGTGGATTCAGACGCTACTGGTGTACACTGCCGCTCTTGGTAACCGATAACGGACACGGACGCTCACCAACGGACACGGACGCTGAGCGACTCCACGTGCATGCAGACACTAAAGGCCTGCGACTCGGTCTGGGCGGGTTTATATCCAGTGTACACAACCGCAGCGTCTAAGCTGCGACCGAGTACCCTCGTGGTAGCGTCTGAGCCGGAAGTGAGGTCATTCAGTTCATGAAACGAGAGACCCGCGGGAACTGGCCATGAACTCGGAGGAGGGACGGCCAGGAGAGCGTCTGAAACCCCCTGTTGACTTAAACTCCCAGGATCGCGGCCTCACCTAGTCCTGGCGCCTATGATCCCCGGAGCGTAGCGCTGTCACACTCGAGATGTTCGGCGCATCAACACGCTGTTTGTAGTCTCCACCAAATCAGCGTAGCTGTGTCCTGACCCCTCTAGTAAGAGGAAGTCCATATACTCACTGTCTCCCCATGCTCCGGCCACAGCCTGGTAACGTCTGCTGGACCTGCTAGAACATCCGACACAGACGCCCGTCGAGACAGCACTGTACCGCGAAGGTAAGCGTTGTTGCGACCCGGTGGGGAGTTGTTGGAGCGACTCTTTCTAATACACGTTTAAGACGCTGTTAAGAGAAGTCGCTCAAACCAAAACAGTAAGTCTATAAAAATAAAGTAATGAAAACTTGAGGCTGCTCTCACAGCAGCCCTGTAACCATGCGGCTTCCTGCCGCACCAAGCAAAAAACTGATCTGACTGAGTCAGTGGGCGGGACTATATAGTGGAGGCCCCAATGCATCCTGGGAGGCCAGAAAGCTTGTGACCGTGTTGGTGCCATTTTCGCTGTCGCTCGACAATATCCCAATGTTATCCTGTGGATAATCCTGTGGACCCAGCCAGAGAAATATTGTTTCTTTTCAAATGTAAAATGCCACATGTTGGATAGGCCCCCAATTGAGGACAGGGGAGGGAGGCGCCAAAACATACCCTTGCTCCGGGCACCATTGTGCCTAGCTACACCTCTGCCTAGGACACAGTTCAGATTAGTAATGCAGCAGGAGGCGCTGCATTACCATATTAGAGCTTTCACTGCTCCTTCTATGTAAGCAGCAGCATACCCTCCAACATTCCAGTTAAAAAACAGTCAGGAGCCATGGCCACATATAAAGGGGCATGGCCACAGTTAAAGGAATCGTGACCACGGGGGACCGTACACATAGTAACAGTAACAAGTCAGCTCCAGCTGGCCCCCAATTATATATAGAGATGAACTTCAAAGTGTACACACTCAAGTATAACAATAAATAGCCAGCACCAGCAACTCTGCACTGGCATGATGTCATACGTCAGTGCAACTCAGTGCACAGACTACAGACAGCCACAAAAGGATGATGCATAGCCGCCTGTTATTGAGCAGCACTGCGAGAGTAGCTGCAGTGCTAACAAATTCAGCCGCCCCACCCGCCGTGACCCAGTACAAAACAGTACAGTGGTGTTTGCCGGTAAAGACCATAAAAAAACGGTACTGTACTGGTTAAAACGGTACAGTTGTAAGATGTGCAGCAGCGAATAGCAAATCCAACCACATCTGAATTAGACCGTGTGTCGCTGTGCAGTCAAAGTACACTAACTGCAATAAGGTGTTGTTCCACCACAGCCAAGCTACATAGGACAGTCAGTGTGACAATGAGGCTTAATATTAGCTCCTTATTCGGCAAGCTTCTTGATGCAGGAAATATAGCAGCTAGAATCCCTTCACTAAGGTAGGCGACCACTTTGGGTCCCATGTTACACTTGGGGTCCCATTTTCTGCACCTTGCTCCTCCCCCTGCTGTCGCGGGACATATGGTACAGTATGTCCCGGGGTTAACGTGGTCTGACTCCCTCTGAGGTTACGTTTATTGAAGGGGAGATAGACACACAGCAAGATTACGCCGCATGGCCTGCTGTCTTTTATGGCTGACCTGTTATTGCCTGTTTAATAGAACTATAATAGGTTCAAACTAATATATCGCGACCGTTAAGCTATTTGTATTTGTAACTTTGTAATGCAAAAATACTAAAACAGGTGACGCTATCTGCGTTCCTATCAATAAGACTGGTCAGGCATCTGCAATGGCAGCCTAATCTCAGCTCGCAGGACCCCGGAACTACGGGCAGCCTCAACCGTCTGTGTTGGATGCACATGTGGCTGCTGCTGTCTGTGTGACTGAGAAGCATGGGGGATTGCATTGAGTTATTGTGTGGCTGCTATGAGCAGATATTGTTCGGGTATCATGTGCAGCCAGATGGCGAGGTATATGATCATTATATCGCTGGCAGATCATTAAGGAGGGGGGTATTTGTTTATTTATTGGAATGTACATACTAGGCAGCATTGCAGCGCAGATTGCTTATTATTGTTATTATAGATGGTGACATGTTTATTGGTTACTTAGTTTTTTTTTCTCCAATAAATGTGCAGGAAATGAGTGCTGCATTACAGCGTGACAGTTTTTGTAGTCCATTTTATTTTAACATACTTGTAAGAGAAAGCTATAGTAAAGGCTTTAGATTCCATTTGGAAATGATTTAGACTTTGTAATATTTGGGCAATCATTATGTATTATAAATATACTAGTAATCAGGGCCAGCATATGTCAGGTTACTTAAATCTGCCTCCTGCCAATCCCTTCCCTTTGCCATTCTGCTTGCCCCCACCCCATTGTGTTATTTACCTTTCCTGACAAAGTGGTCCCAAGGGTTCTCTTTGGCTGATATGTCCTGGTGTCCCACGACTACAGTGTGAGCTGTTGGATGGGGAACATGGGATACCTTAGGGCAGTATATAGGTTCAAGTAGGTCCCAGAACATGGGAGCCTCTGGGTTAGCATAACTAAACTGCTTCAGAACACCGTTAAACTTGTTCAGAACATTAAAACATGTACCCTTGGTGGGCTTGCCACAGGTTACTATTCCCAATAGATGTCCATGTGATAGTGTTCTGAGGCAGTTTAACTATGCTAGCCCACGCTGCCCCATATTCTGAACTTTAGCACAGTGTATAAAGTACTGGTATTTTGGACCCTTCATTCATTTGGGTCGCTAGCTATTGTGCAGAGATTGTGTTTTTATTATCTCTTTCCCTGTTTCTCCCAACTTCTCCTCTACTCCCTCTTGTTCCTCCCGTCTCCCCTTTTCTCAAATAGCTGCATGTTCTTACTAGTGATGAGCGGATTCGGTTTTACTCGGTTTTACTCGGTTCTCAAAACGGCATCTTATTGGCTCACGGATGTCACGTGTTTTGGATAGCCAATAAGATGCCGTTTTGAGAACCGAGTAAAACCGAGTAAAACCGAACCTCGCTCATCACTATTACCCCTTTCCTCATGTCTCCCCATGTTCTTCCCTTGTTTCTCATGTCTGCCCATGTTCTAAGTTCTTTCCTACTCTACGTTATTCCAACAGCTCAACTCACAGTGTCGGGCACAGCAGGAGCTATATGTTCCTAACAGGAGGCAGTTACGTGACTGGCGGTCTCCCAACCCTTCCTCACACACAGCAGGGGTGGCTGATTCCAGAGATTCTTTCCCTTGCTGGGTGGCAATAGGCTGCAAACTTCAGGAATGTTTTAGCATACCTCCCAACATGACCCTCTCCAGGAGGGACAGAATGCTCTGCTCCTGGACTTCCCTCTTAATGTATGATTGCCAGCACCTGTAGTGAAACACCTTTCGTATCCATTACCCTGTTCAGCACCGGTGACTGCAAACATAAATTAAGAGAAAAGTCCAGGAGCGGAGCATTGTGTCCCTCCTGGAGAGGGTCATGTTGGGAGGTATGGTTTTAGGGAGGGAGCTGTTTGTGGGATCTCTTTAGGGAAATGGGGGGAGTGTGTGTAGGCATTGGCGGTGGTGTGTTGCAAGTGGCAATTTGTGGGACCTCGGGCTGGACAAGGCGGCAAAAGGTGCCAATTTGCCGGAACTCTGGAAGTGGTGGGGTGTGTGTGGGAGGTGCCAATTCACAGGACCTCTGGAAGGAGAAGGGATGCTGCAGCTGCCTATTTGCGGTACTAAGCTGTTAAGCTTTCTAGTGCGCAACTGGTAGACCCACACCTACAGTAGCTATATTATATGGTAGGTTTTAAAACTTAAGTATGTTCTGTTCTTCAGCAATGGACGGCAACAGCTGACTTTACACACCATGCCCACACTGCTTCCTTATCTGTGGTAGCTGCAAACAACAGATTTGTAATCACTGGAAGTAAGGATGAAACAATTCAGATCTATGACATGAAGAAAAAGGTGGAACACGGAGTTCTTCTTCATCACAATGGTACGTTATTTAATCATTTTGAGATGGTTTAAATCAGGGCTATTCAACATGCAACCCTTCAGCAGTTGTGGAACTACACATACCAGCATGCCCTGCCACAATTTTAGCATGACGCAATGGCAAAGGGGCTAATCCGCCGATCCACGTGCTTTCCGACATGTCGGAAAAACGGCAGGACCATTGAATAGGTTGAATCATGATTCTACCCAAAAAAGTCAGAAACTGACGTCTTTCCGACTAGACGGCAGTACTGACTTCAATTGAATAGACCCCCTATATCTCCAATAGAGATTACACCATTGGCTGTTATACATGACGATCCCTGAGATAGTTCTATGAACATGTAAATGTAAAAGGTGGTTTTTAATTGAAAGCACTAAAACAACCTCCTCAAACTTCCATTTTCATGACATTCAGTTTCACCATAGGGAAATGAAACAAAGTGGCAATAGTGAAGTTTGTTTAATACACGAATGAACAATACAGAATAATAAAAATAAATGTGCAAAAATATGTCAATTATTCCACCAAACAGCTCCTGGTAACATGTGAATGCATGGTAATTACCGGAAAACAATGGAACCGTGGCCAAACCGTTCCAAACTGCGCATGAATGAATGATGGAAACTGGAACAGGTTCAATCAATATCCACACCGGTCACCGGCAGCAAACTCCGCATTCTCTGTTGCCACAAAAGCTCCCAACGCGTTTCCACTCCTATCTGGAGTCTTTCTCAAGGTATACACCAGGATACCTTGAGAAAGACTCCAGATAGGAGTGGAAACGCGTTGGGAGCTTTTGTGGCAACAGGGAATGCGGAGTTTGCTGCCGGTGACCGGTGTGGATATTGATTGAACCTGTTCCAGTTTCCATCATTCATTCATGCGCAGTTTGGAACTGTTTGGCCACGGTTCCATTGTCTTCCGGTAATTACCCTGCATTCACATGTTACCAGGAGCTGTTTGGTGGAATAATTGACATATTTTTGCACATTTATTTTTATTATTCTGTATTGTTCATTCGTGTATTAAACAAACTTCACTATTGCCACTTTGTTTCATTTCCCTATGGTGAAACTGAATGTCATGAAAATGGAAGTTTGAGGAATTTGTCACGATAAGAACCACATTCTGACAGCGCCGGCTAAGTCATTTTCTCTAATTCTTCTTTTCATTATGTCACTTTGGTGAGGAGTGAAGGAAACCTTGTGAGAGATTGTGAGCTGGCAGCAGTATTTTGCGCACAGAGTAATTGTTTAAAAACCATTACTAAAACAACCTAGTGCCCTCTATAGAAGTGATATTTACTTTGACCACCATCTGACACTGGCGAATTAAGGGTTAATGTGCTCACCTGTGAAATTCAAGTTTCAATTAGAAATTATGATTTGTGGAAGTCGCAGCTATGTCACGTTTTTTTTTGGTTTGTTTTTTACACAAAAAGCGACCTGGCAGAAATGCATGAAAAAGTAAGTGTATCATCCTGAACCCCCCAAAAATGCCCACTAAGATAGAAGGACCATATTAACTACATACTGTTACTGGCCCATGAGCAGTGTATTGAAGGTGTCAAATGGTTAATTTTTCCATTATATTCTGATGGTGGAAAGATGATGGGCAACAAGTGTTTTTCAGTAAATGAAAGTATATACTGGATTTTGCCTTGCATTAAAATGTGTTTTTTAACAGTTTTGTAATATGTTGGAGAAACCTTTTTAGCTCCCATCTGAAAGTTCAAAAACTAATTTCCCATCAATACAACGCCATGTCCTACGTTATTTAACCAATGCTTGGGCTTTTTAGACCTAATTATCTGGAAAATGACATCTTTATTTGCCATATTACACTATTTAAACCCCTCAGAGTGTGTCTATTCATTGGGAAGGGTGTGCCATGGTATCTGCACTATTCCAACATTTTTCCCTTTAAAGTACAGATTTCTTTTACCTACCTTTTCACCTGCTCAGGGCTGTGCGCTTAAAAAAAAAAAAAAAAAAAAAAAAAAAAATCACTGCAAAATTGCTGGGAAAATGAATTGCAAATGGAATTGCTGGGAAATTGGTCGCTGAAACAATCACACTCCTGATTGAATTGACCCCTTGGTGTAGAGGATTTAATTTTTTCTACACTGATGGTGGCATTTTTATCAAGTATGTGGTTTTAGACCTGATGACTTGCAGCAATAACAAATTGTATTCTGGCGAATGCTGTCACTTCACTACTCTATAGGGACTTCTTTCCGCTAGTGCGCAGGCGTGATCTGCTGACCACTCGTGTACGGTGGCCATTTCTTGGGAGGCTGGGGAAGGAACCCGCA